>NW_020291162.1:0-110671 GCF_003184625.1 Aspergillus neoniger CBS 115656 | reverse complement strand
TTTTTTTTTTTCTTTTCTTTTTCTTTTTCCTTCCCTTTCCCTTCTTCTTTTGGCACTTTTTGAATCTTGAGCTTTGACCTGTGCACGGCGTCTTCGGGCTTATACCCACATCCCGGCGGTCTTTACCTTGATTCTGAGCTTCTAGGATGATACGATACCACCTATTTGTCGTCGTCGTCGTTCGTCGTGCCCATTTCCATTTTAAGTTAAGAGTTCTTATGCTTGTGATGATGTGACATGATATGATTCATAATGTGTTGATTCGTTCTGTTTAAATTGGCAAAAATTACATGTATTACTAATGTCTAGCTATCTATATTAAGTAGATCAAAATTGATAATGTTTATTATAATGATTATAAAATGTGTGTTTCTTGACTACGTGTCTCACTAGGTTTCTGACATGGTAAAAATCTCTCATCCAAAAGCAAGCCAAGTTAAGACAGACAGACAGACCATAGTCAAGAATAATACCAAGAAATGAGAACGATTCAAGATTCCTTGACTAAACATGTGAATTTATAAACTAGACTACATGTGGTGTAGTAGTCCAAGGTACATATTGTATGATACATGAATCAGTGGAATGAGAGTTTTTCTGGGATGAACTCTATTATATTTGGGATGGTATGGCATGGTATTCTGGCATGTGATTGTGTAGTAGGGTGGTTAGGTAATCGAGTATAACTGGAGGCATATATGACATTAATGAATGAGGTATGGAGATGGAGATCGGAGATGGTATGTTTCGGATAAGTATTAACAAGTATGGGAGTTGGGGGCGGGGACGGGGGTGGGATGAGATGGGGTAGTTGAGGTCACGGTCTTTATGGGTGTTTGATAGGGGGTATTCTTTTGGGTTTGTGTTTGAGGGTGGTGGAGCTGCTACTTAGAGATTATATTGGAGAGGGGGTTTATTTTTTACATGTACCGTGTTTGGTGGATATTGCATATACTGTAAGATGTGATGTTTAGGTCAGTTATAATTATTGATATAGTATTCATATAGATAATAGTAGACTTTGTATCATAGGTTAAGTATGGTGCGGAGAATTCCATCTTGGAGATGATATATGCATTGTGGGAAACCTTGATCGGAGCTGGATATGGTGCTGAGCATGTTCAGAATAGAAGGAATCAGTTCAAGATCTGCCTGAATGTCTATAGGTATTGTCATAGATCTATCAGTTCGTAAACTTCTGAGAAGTCAACGGCGATTCCCCTTATTGCATTCCAAGGTAGCGAGTAGAAGGACATGATGAACCAGGTCTTGAAGGTACAAGTGAGACATAATTGCCCTCTATAACTGGCCTTTAACACAAGTAACAGTATAATACTGAGAGTCTTCATATAACATAAATCTATTTCGTAGAAGGTAGGTATTAGTAATTTTCGAGAAGCTTTATAACCTCCTCATGGCCATATATGGCCGCCCATTCCCGAGGAGTCTGATCATCCGAACCCTTATAGTTAACGTCCACCTTTCCTGTGTCAAGCAGAAGTTTTACAACTTTCTCATGGCCATGCATAGCTGCCCATGACAGAGGAGTCGCGTTATATGAATCCTTACAGTCAACATTCACCTTTCCTGTTCCAAGCAGAAGCTTCACTACTTCCTTATGGCCATTCTTGGCTGCCCAGGACAGCGGGGTCAGGCCTTCCACTGGATCCCTGGAGTTTATTTTCATCCTTTTTGTTCTAAGCAGATGCTTCATCGTTGACTTTGCCCGGGACAGTGGGTGCTGGCGATCAGAATCTTTAGAGTCTGATGCAAGCAGAAGCTTCACCACACCAGTTAGGCCTAAGAATGATGCGATGAGCAGGCTTGAATCACCCCCAGGAAGATAGTTTCCCTCAGATTTATAGAGCTTGGACCATACTGGATACACATCAGAGCTTGGGTTACAGACTGACTGCGCGCGCATGATCAGTATGCTTCCATCTTGTACATTTGCTTGGTGGTAGTGGGTAACCCAATGGCATGAGGAATACTCATCGAAGTCCCCTCGCTCGATATTCCGTTGAGCAGCAGTTATTCTTGGTAGCCATGAGATGCATATGTGCGCAAGGATTCTATTCGATTCTTCTGGTATGAGTGCACCTTTCCTTCCTGTGACACGAGAGGTGCAATCATTCACTGTGGATTTGGTGCTCTGGACCAAATATTCCTTCGCAGTTTGATGCAGAAGACAAATCTTCTCATCTAGAACAACTACAATACGTCCACACAGATCCCTCAAGGTCTTTCTGAATCTCTCCTTTGGTTTCATGTCATCACTTATAGAACTGAGAGTCGTGTCATCCGGATTGCTGTGTATTGCCCAGGCAATAGATAGCTCTTCCAAGGAGAAAGGGCGTACAGCAGCAGTAATCATATGAAGAAGAACTTTGGCTTTCTCCTTATTAGAGCTCCAATCCAGGATTCTCTCGTAGGCACTGTCAACAGTTGTAGGAAGAAGCTGTACCACCTGTCGGATCTTTCCCTTTGTGAAATCCGGCATATTTTCGAGTACGTCCAAGGCGAGACTGACCCATAAATATGTTCGATTCTCAACCGCAGTCAGCTGCTGTTCCAGAATATCGCATTCATCTTTTTCCAGTGATCTCTGTTCACCAATGTCGCTCACTCTTTTGCTAATAACAAGGTCTATTGCACGGGAAACTTGCTGGACCTCTTCCTCGCCATTCCCACTTAGGTGAATTATCGGTAGTTCGGTTTCCAGCTCCCGAAATCGATGCTCTATGTGAGGATATGGTCTGCTTGTCATCAAGAATTTCAACTTCCGGTCTTTGTAGAGTCCTTGGTAAAACTTGTTGACAGCTTCGATAAATTCATCCCGATCTCGGCACTCATCCAATGCATCCAGAATGCAAATAATTTCTCCCACCGTTGCCTGAGCAGACACAGACATGAGTAAATCCCATAAGATGTGAAATGACTGGAGAAGCTTTGCTCCATGATTATGCACTCTATTTACGTCTTCATCTGATAGAAGCTGCGGCTGTGCAAGAAAGATTTGGTGTAAGATAGCTGACAGTGCACTGACTGCATTTCTTTGATCCGGGAAGTCATCTTTAAAGAAGAAATAGCACACGGTCTGCTGCTCATTGCCAACAAGGACCTCATCTACCAGGTACTTTGTTAAGACTGACTTGCCACAACCTGGATCAGCTGAGACCCATAGTAGACCGGCGAGTTCATGACTTGGACACTGTTGCCAATGGGTGAATTTCGGATGCGTTGTGAACCATTCGCAGGTTCCCGGAACTCGTCTATCATTTCTGTTTTTCCGGTCCTCGTAGGGACAAGTGTTGAGCAGACCTAGAAACCTTGTTACTCTCTCGTCTCGAGAGCTTGAACGCTGATCTAATGAAATGCATTGTCAGCTATGCTTAGCTTATTATGGTGAGTTAAACAGTGAACATGATTTTCAGGCTTAGAGAATGACAGTCTTACCAAAGGTACATTGAATGCTACCGCTGGTCTCAGTTTGGGAGCCAGAGTTTGGACCCTCGACTTCAAGCGATGTCATTGTAGATGCAGACGATGATACAAAAAACAGACAATGAGCGCTAGGTGATGACAAGTCACTTACAATCCAGCCCCCACTGTCAGGTGACGAGACCCGCAGCTGTGCTTTAGTGACTACTTGATTCAGACTAGCTGTCTAGATGATCTCCGATCATGGTGTCCCTGAAAGTTGCAAACAAGAGATGGGTGGTTGGTAGTGTAAGTTGTGATCGTAGTCAGAGACCAAATAGGCGGTGGCGGAGGATCAGGTGATGGCTGACACAGGGAATGTCTCGACAGGCAATTCTATTGAACTACTGAGGCAACAAACCGGGCACAGTATCTACTACTTTATCTACAGTGGCTATTGGAGTCAATTTTAATGTACGTACTTAGTTCATTTCATGTACCTGTACTTAACTTACTTGCAAGGGGCTTAATCGAAAAGTATAAACGAGGTAACAAAACACAAACGATTTGCAAAAGACAAATAAAACTGATGCAAGGGCTTAACATAACATGACTAACTGAATTGGGGTTATTGGGTTACTCGATCATCATGATGGAAATGGAACCGACAACACGCGCACAAGCTATTTGACAAACAAGACAATAAACTGATCGGCAGATAAGAGGAGAGAGGCTCGCCAGAAGAACATCCACAAAGATGATAATGTTGATTGATGATGGTGGTAAAGCCAGGAATTAAACAGTAAGCCATGGAAGTAACAAAATTGGATGAACGGCATCAGTGCGTTTTCGTGATATCTAGAGGGTAAAACAAAGCAGCTAGGCAGGCAAGTATGATTCAGCTAAGAATCACATCTGCTGGGGCATCATGAAGGCCCGCTTGCGCGGGTCGTCGTCCACAGGCGCACCGCGCTTCTGCGGCGGATTCAGAGTCATTGGCTCAGGATGTTGCGGTTGTGCGTGGGGATGGAGATGGGGATGTAGCTGAAATTGGGCGTGAGGATGGGGGTGAGCCTGAGGATGATGAGGGTGAGGATGACCCTGCGCTTGGGCGTGCAGCTGATGAGGCTGCAGTTGGTGATGCATTGCTGCATGTGGTTGGGCCGGGATTGCCATTTGACGGGGCTGTGGCTGTGGCTGCTGTTGCGCTTGTGTCTGTGGTTGAGGATGCATTTGACGGGGTTGCGCTTGAGCCTGGGGCTGGGGTTGAGCCTGCACTGACCGGGCCTGAGGCTGTGGCTGAGCCTGAGCTTGTATTTGACGTGGTTGAGGCTGAACCGGTGTGTGAGCTTGATTCTGAGCCTGCATTTGTCTAGGCTGCTGTGCTTGTGCCTGTGCCTGCTGCGCAGCTTGCCCGGAGCGGGACTGCGACTGCGGTTGCGCCTGCTGTTGCTGGTTGGCCTGGGTATTGGTGTGAGGTTGAGGTTGCGCTTGGAACTGATGTTGGAGTGCCTGAAATTGGGCCTGGCTGGACGTATGCATCTGATTTGTGTGAGACTGCGTCTTAGACTGGCCTGCCATTTGACCGTGCATCTGTTGAGGCTGCTGCGGAGTGACTTGGAATTGATGGAATGACTGGTATGGTTGTGAAGGCTGTGCCGGTTGCGGCTTGGATTGGGGCTGATTTTGCGCCTGTGATTGTACCGAAGACTGGGGTTGAACCTGTGAGTGCTGTGGCTGCTGTAGCGCCTGGCTCTGGGCTCCAGCTTGATTTTGATCAGCCTGAGGCTGTCCACCTGCAGCAGCGGCGGCCGCCGCCGCTTCAGCAGCCTTTCGTGCTTCAACATCAGCCTTGCGTGGCCGTCCACGGGGCCGACCAGTGCCCGGCTTGGACGAAGGCTTCTTTGGCGGTCTAGGCTTGGGAGGCACGTTGCCTTGTTCTGACTTGCGAGGCCGCCCGCGACGACGCTTTTGGGGAATAGGATTCCCGTCCGGACCGAAAATCGGTTGCGGTGGTGGTGCGGGCGCAGGAGCGGGAGCTGCAACTGCAGGTGTACCATCAGCATTAGTTGTGGGGGCTGGAACCACCATCGTTGTGCCATCGGGTGCTGTTGTTGTCACCGTCTGGGCCTTCTTTGGCTTTTTCGGCCTGGGTTTCTTTTCTTCGCCTGGCACAACGGGCTTCCTTGGACGGCCTCTCTTTTTCGGCGTTGGCGTGGCAGTATTTGTTGGAGCAGCGCCAGCTGTAGGAGCAGCCCCTGCGGTGGCAGGTCCCTGGACTGCACTAGATGTACCAGCAGGAGTGAAAGTGGGGCCTGAACCAACACCAGATACTGGAGCGGGAGCGGGAGTAGGGCCCGCAGCAGAGACCGGAGTAGGAGCCGGATATCCAGCTTGAGCTTGCCCATTGACCTGTGTAGCCTGTGTAGCGGGCGTAGCCGGGGACGCAGAAGGCTTAGACTGCTTCTTGCGTTGCTTGGTTCCAGTACTCTCAGGCTTCTCCTGTGCTGGAGCAAGGAGCTCAGGTCCAGACATGCTAGCGGACGCAGAAGCATGTGGTTGATACTGCTGCTGAAGTTGTGCCTTTGCCTGTGCAGGCGATGGTTGCTGCTGCTGTACTTGATGTTGTTGCAACAGAGAAGGATGCTGCTGTGCTTGGGACTGGTGCAAGGCATGATGGTGCTGTTGCTGGGGATGTTGCTGCAGAATGGGGTGCTGTTGTTGCTGCGACTGCGGCTGCGGCTGTTGAGCTTGTACCTGTGTTTGCGCTTGTGGCTGTTGATATTGGCGCTGATATGCATGATGGAACTGAAGCTGCTGTGGTTGAGGCTGGTATGGCGACCGTTGAGCCTGCTGCTGCTGGAACCTTGACTGTTGTTGCTGGTATGTTTGCTGGGCTTGCTGCTGCTGGGCCTGAGTATGAGCGGGTTGTTGGGTCTGCTGTGCTGCTTGCTGCTGAGCCTGCTGTTGCGCCTGTTGCTGAGCCTGCTGTTGAGCCTGTTGCTGCGCCTGTTGCTGAGCCTGCTGCTGGGCCTTTTGCTGTGCTTGCTGTTGAGCTTGCTGCTGAGCCTGTTGTTGCGCCTGTTGCTGAGCCTGCTGCTGGGCTTGCTGAGCTTTCTGCTGGGCCTGTTGCTGGGCTTGTTGTTGAGCCTGCTGAGCTTTCTGCTGAGCTTGTTGCTGTGCCTGCTGCTGAGCTTGCTGGGCCTGCTGCTGCTGATACGTCTGATGGGCATGTTGCTGGTAAGGAGACTGCTGAGCCTGAGCCTGATAGGGAGAAGCCTGATGCTGGGCCTGCGGATATTGGGCCTGCGGATACTGGGCCTGCTGCGCTTGATACGGCGATGCTTGAGCTTGCTGGTAAGGGGATTGCTGCTGCGCATGCTGGTACGGCGACGCTTGTTGTGTCTGTTGATACGCGGACTGAGGGAAGGCATGCTGAGGCTGGGCGGTGGTCAGCATCGGCGATGCCGCAGCAGAGGTTTGCGTCGTGGGATGCGTGTGCGGCGTCTGTCGATGCTGAAGATGTTGCTGTTGCAGTCGGTCAAAAGACTGCTGGGGAGAAGCAAGACCCATCGCATGCGCATGCGGGGACATGGCAGCCTGCGCATTCATCGTGGGATGAGTACGGAAATTGGCCATGGGGTTCATATTCCGTTGCAGGCTTTGCAAGGATAGATAGGGATCTTTCAGCTGGCCAACGGAGTCGGCATTGCGAGACAGCAGATCGGACGAGCCCTGTGGCGGGTAATGTCCGGAGAACGGACTATAATGGCCGCCCGTGGGGAGGCCGACTACAGGGCCTGTGGAGGATGGGGTCATTTTGCGGAGATCTGGGGACTGAGCCGCCAATTCCACCTGCGATTGACCCCGGAATAGGGCGCCATTACTGGCCATACCGGGAGCATGATGGGGATGAGCAGCAGCCGCGGCAGTCATGGACGGGGACTGCAGATGGTGCTGCTGTTGGTGCTGCGGATGAGCATTTTGCTGGGGCGGGCGTTGTTGATGAAACGAATGCCCATTATAGCCCATCATCTTGACGGGACGAGGATGAAAGTGAAAAGAAAATCACTCAATGGCTGACGTGGTGGGTATTTTCAATGGCCTTTATTATTTTTATTATTTTTTTGCCTTGTTTTCCCTGATGAAGATGGATTGATTGTCAGGGACACTCAGATAGCGGGCATGTGACCGCCACCGCGTCTGCACCAAACGAACGACACGCTTCCTCTTGGGGGGTGAGAAAGAGAGAAAGAGCGAGGCAGGGAACACCAATTCCAGTGCAAAGAGCAGCAGCAGTCAGAAAAAGACGCGCACTGAGGCGCGTATTTCTGAAACTGAAGAAGAGCCGTGCGACCGGCTGCTTTGCTATTGCTGCTGCTGCTGTGCTTTGCTGCTGTGATTTTGCGGCGGTGGATAACACGAAATAATAATAATAATAAAATGAGTCGGATTCCCACCCCAAAGCGGAATCAGAAAAAAAGCGTGACTGACAAGACGGGACAAAAATGCGGGATTCGGTGCCTAGTTTGTGCGGCCTGAGGTATCAACACACACCACACTTACTGAATTTTGCTGACTGAGGGAGTAATACGGCGGACCCACAGCGACCAAAAGCGCAATTGTTGGGAGAGGCGAAATTCCCAGGGGGACAGCTAGAGGGGGCGCCCGACAGGCAATGCAAGGTTGACCAGGAAAACAGGAGCAAAGAAGACCGTGAATGCTGGGAAAAGAGACCTCAAACCACTCAGGAAGCGATGCCTGGATGGATCCTGAAGTCGTGAGATGGTCGCGCGTGATGATTTGTTTGGGATCTTGATGGACTCCGTTCCTTTTTTCGTTATTATTATTTTTTATTTTTTATTTTCGATTTTTTTAATTTTTTGCTTTGGGCTTTTTGGATTTTCGAATTTTGGATTTTATTTTCTGCCCCCCGGGAGCGCACACGTGACTTCTCGGCCAGCTGGCCACTCACAGTGCGCAAGCAGGCTGGTCGGGCGGGGTTCATTATTTTTTGTGTGGAAGGCACCCATCGGGCACTCATGGCGACTGCTTAGTGATGCAGCAGAGAAACAGCTTTCCAGTCAGCAACTAACTGACTCGATAGATAGAGGGAATGGAGAAAGACTCTTGAGTATCCTATTTTCAAAAAGAAAGATCGAATTCGGGTGGACAAACAGAGCACAGGGTACCTGACATTTCTGCACTAAAGGGTAGTCAAGTCCTACGTAACTAAACCAAAGTAACTTAATGAGGGGGTGTGGGTGGAAGACTAAAAAGAAAATTAAAAAAATCATAATTAAAGAATTAAAAAAAGTTTACCCATAATAATAAAAAACCATGCTATTCAGGGCCGAATAAAGTAAGTAAAAATAAAAAATTAAGATAACCCAAAATTCCTCGCCCCTCCACCACCCCCTTCCCACCACAAAATGAAAAATCAAAAGGGAAAATAATAACACGAAAATAAAAAAACGAAAATTTAAAACCCCCATCATCGACAGCTAAAATCCGCATTCCACCTATGATAATTTGCCCTTAATGTTTAAGCTTACTTTTAGTCGAAGATTCCGGATAGATCTGGGTTGCTGTTGCATTTTTGATGCTTCCTCTGTGACGTTTCACACCCTCTCGAGTGTCTCCAGACAGCTCCTCCCCAGGGTGCTCTGATTTACTAGCTTAATCCAAAGAGCAGTGGTATCTCACAACATCTACTATACGTCCGATTCAGCCCATACATCCATGATCCCAATTTTTGTTTCCCTTCCTGGATCTACCTATTATGGCACCATTATAGTTTCCCCGTGTTCAGAAGATGTGCAAGTCTGAAACAATTAAAATTACATCCATTCTGGAACTTTTCTCCTTCGAGCCCTCAAGTAACTAAACCCTTTCTTCAACTCAAGCTGCCTTTGTGCCATCTCTATTCTCGTCTTCCCGTGCCTTTAAATCCCCCAAACACGGCGCAAAGAACAACCGGCCTGACACCACTCCCCGCAATGTCCCAATACTCACCACAATCCATAAGACCACCACGCAAAGTGAGAGAATCTGTCATATATCAACATCGCGAAAG
Source organism: Aspergillus neoniger CBS 115656 (assembly GCF_003184625.1). Taxonomy (NCBI): domain Eukaryota; kingdom Fungi; phylum Ascomycota; class Eurotiomycetes; order Eurotiales; family Aspergillaceae; genus Aspergillus; species Aspergillus neoniger. The sequence goes on along the minus strand of NW_020291162.1, from coordinate 101,175 downwards.
GTGAGGAAAACTAAGAACGTCAAACTTACCGTTCCTAACACCCGGAAGAACTCCGACGGCAGCTCCTTGCCCATCTGGCACGTGCTCGTGGCGTACACTCCCAAGGGGAAAGTGAAACCCCACCATCCAATATTGAACGGGAAGCTCTTACTCCTCGCAATAGATGCCAAGGCAAAGAATAGCCAGACCAGGCCAAAGGACCAGAGAATCAGAGCGACCATGAACCCCAGGGTATAGAAGATCGGACCGGATGCTGCTTCGAGGGTCCGTGTCTTCGGAAAGATTTCCTGCGCCGCTTGGCCCAGTTTCATTATTCTAGTAATATACTACTCAGTATGCGATGGTCATATAGGGATGGGATGTATAGACTCACCCGAAGCCGCCCTGACCAAGGGGTCCCAGGGGGAGGAACACGCTCACGATCACCGCTTTAGGAGGTAATTTGTGCAGGGTCAGTCGCTGTAGGTAAATCACCATCACCATCAGCGCCAGGGGTAATCCGATGCCCCAGAGGACGTAGCTCACGAGCACGGTCCAGAGAGCGTGCTGTGGATTGGGGAGCACATCCGCTACGATGGCCCCTGATGAAGCTGCGACAATGCAGCTGACGATAGGGAGGAGCCATACGGCTGTCATGGACGAGAGTTGCATTTCGGTTCCATGGGCCATTCTGCAGTCATGTTAGTCAAGCTCATGATTGCTTCATAGTCTGCGCAGGGCCAGACGCACAGTAAGAAGGGTAGGGAGAGAGCAGTGATGACCGAAAAGATCGCATCAAAGATCCATAAACCCCAGGCAAAGTTCCGCGTCCAGTCACCCCAGGCTGGAACACAGACAAAGCAGAACATATTGATGATAGTCGCGAATCCCATAGGGAACGTTCCTATGAACATGGACTGGACTGGATGCTTGATCATGGCGAAGAAGATCTCCGGATATAGGGTATAGCGAAGGAAGGTGATGATACACCCTATGGTGAAAAGAAGGACATTGAAGGCAAATGAGACGACTGAAATCCAGTATAGCCACTGGCCATTGTAAGGGAGGGTGTTGAGTAGAATAGACACGATGCCCGTGCCCATGGTAACCGAAAACCAACTGTCCAGACATGCATGTTAGATTCAATTGCACTTGGAATGAGATCAAGGGTTGCATACGACGGCGTGAAATGACGAACTACTCTTCGCCAACCCGTATCATGCTTGGTGACTTCGCACGGGTTATTAGTATTTTGTCCGGTCATTATGTTGTTGGCCCGAGTCTTGGATATTGCCTTGAGCTCCTCAGGCTGCGGCTGGGTTGGACTACACAGCTGCTGTGATTTGTACTGGCAGTGTTGAAATTGCTATTTGTAGATTCAAGGATTACAGAAAAAAAAAATTTCTCTTATTATATTGAATTCATCCTTTAATGTCTGGATGTCAATTTGCATGGTAATCGGCGACTCCTGTGAGTCAGTCGGCGACTGGATGCTTCCCGCCCGACCCGAAGAACAGTCAGTCATCTCGGCCGAATGCAATGAACATGATTCCATCATGGGGACTAGGATTCTCCAGCTTCATGTTTCTGGTCTTTGTAAGGGTTATATGTGATTGACAAGATAATGGGGTATTGTCAAAATACTAATGGTGGTGGGTGGATCGTCAACATGTTGCTCGGTATGGGACTTTCTTGTCTTCAGATTGAACAGAGAGCATCTACGCGGACTCAAGTGTATCCTAGCCGCTTGTTACATTACCTTCTGAAAAATAACTCTGGCAAGAGTATGGGCTTCATGTACGATAGGACCATCGCGTGTATTCCTGTTCGGTTTCACGAGACGTCGTCTTTGTCTCCTGCAGGGCTTATATTCTCAGAGGTATCATGATCATGAGCAAAGTAATCCATGAAGTGTTTGGGATTCATTGCTCATGGTTCTCCATGCATGCAGGGCTTTTAGATCAAGGAATAATCTGTTGAGTCGCCTGTAGCATGAGCTTAGTATCTCGAGTAAACTAGTCGAGGTGTATCGAGCGGAACCATCTATATCCTCAGATGACCTAACCTAGTGCCCGCATTGTGCAGGGATTGCCGGTATGGGTAGAATTGAGTCAGTTGTTGCGGGTAACGACATCCTAGAGAGCCCATAGCATCAATGATTGATAGGGACTAGTTAAAGAGCATGTGGGCTTCCGCACAATACGTCCAGGCGCTCACTGCAGTACCCTGTTTATCCACATTATCTGATAGTACCAGTGGACCAGGTCTTATATGTTCTCGAGTAACTGTTGTCTTATCTTCGAATATTTGAGGGTAGGGTGGATTAGCCACAGGACTCATTGCCGCAGTCTAGTGGTAGGGGGAAATTGGTCCTGTGCTTTTGGAGAGAGTTGTAAGCAGAGAGGAATTACTGTGCAAATATGGATACGTACCATAGCTGTTGTATTTCATTGCCTGGGCTTCAGCTGGAAGTCATCACATAGCCAGCTAAATTTCACTGAATTAACAATCTATCGGTCACTGACAGTGAAGCGCCATGGAAGCATTGTCCACTAAGCACAGCACGAATGATATCTGATATGCCAGCATCGCCCCCTGTATTCTGAGAAGTGATTACTGACAGATAGCAAGATGGCAGGAGAAGTATAAGAAAGCTCCAATCTCAGCGTCGGGGAGAATCACACCGAAGAGAAGGCAGCTGACGAGCACGGCGCTAACGACAGTACCACCCCCGCAACGGCATGAAGCCAATCACCGAGCCGGGACAAGCAGACGATATTTACTCTGGGGTTACTCAGACTTAATCTATTCTTTTATCTGCCTTGAACACATGATATGGAATTAAGCGACTAGTTTGGACATGGCCATCGACTAATTTCGTAGTTGGTTCGTCGATCACTTTAACAGCAACATAGCCTTCGTTTTCATATGTTGAATCGGACGATATCGATTCCACTTCTTAGAAAGAAAGCTAATGTTAGCACTATTGGTAAGTAAGAGTGACGAGGAAATATCGCTTGCTCCACCGCGAGTGTGATAATTACGTTGAGAAAGAACAATGTAGTTTAGCCTATCGACTCCTTGGAAGATTGAGAAGTACCAGATGCGAAGTTACTATATATATACCAACTACTGAGATGAGTAGGGCGTCTTGACTGACTGCCCAAACATCCTTTGACTAACTAGTACTCGTGGCGAAATGTTTCCACGTCTCGCTGATTTACGATCTGCTCCTCCGGGAACCAATTCCCGTGCATCCCATATGGTACGCGTTGTGGCAAGACTACTCGGCAGACCACCTCTCTCATACCAACAGCATCGATGACCCAAAGCTCACTGCGCGCGTTCGGTGGGGCTTCGCCATTCTCATCCAGTTGCGACTCATCAAATACATATGTAACGAGCCAACCATCATCTTCATGCTTTCCATCTTTCCGCGGTACAAACGAACACTCCTGGGCATACCACCCCTTGGGAAAGGCAAACACCTTGATAGGATCGTCGGGGTTGTCCGAAGCGAGGACCTCATCAATGGAGCGCTCATCCACGCAGCCATCCACTGGAGACAGACGCTCGGTCTTACCCTGTGAGAGAAGATGTTCCACGTCCACTTTGACAAGACAGTCAATCTTGAAGGCGCTGATATGAGTGGCGGCGAAATTACCCTTCCTCATAGAGCATCCGTAGACATATCTTGTTGGGTCCATCTCCAGGTGCTTGGGCACACATGGAAACTCGAAAGGAATGGCTGATAGTGCCCACTGCTGGGATATCGACGTTGTGCCTTCATGGCTAGGTGGAAACTCGTAGTAATAAAGGCGGCATTGAGGATCGGGCTGCTTCAAAGCGTCTGGGGCAGCTATATTACCCATATGGTAGAACGGCGCAACGCTGTTCATGCGACAAAGCAGCATATTCACCCATGTTCCACCAGGTGTGATATCATCCCAAGTGTTGACTGTATGCATTACCACACAGGGGTCTGTCGTAAACCATCGAATGAGCTCAGGTACATGTCGAGGAAATACCCCAAGCCTCGTTTGGCCCCGTGGGTTGTATTCAACAACCGGCTTTCCATGTACTATATTAGACAGATCGAGCTCGAGAGGCAGGTCGATAATAATGGTATGTCGGTGGGATACTCCAAAGTCATGCATCATCTTCCCTGAGACAAGACCAGGCACGGTTCGATTGAGACGAAACTCCGGTGTCACGGTGGTCCTAGCAGGTATGATGGAGTAGTTCACAAACGGCGGGATGAATGTCGAGTGGAAGAGAAGCAATTCCCCAGTCTGGGGGTCAACACGGGGCTGTACATTGCGACCAATTAGCACCGAGACATTGCAGTATAATAATGGCAATTATGCATCTCGCCCTTCGGTGAACTCACATGAGCTGTTGTCATTTCCTTCATAGCTCCCTCCATCCCTGGGCTGCCAAACCCCTCCTTGCAAGCATCAGTGCCAACAGGTTCGCCCTCGGCCATATTCCCAGTAAACCAGCCCACTGTTTTCAGCAGTGGTAGAAACACACGCATGGGAGGCCCAACCTCGTTGGTTGCCATGACACGACCATCATGATGAAAAATGCTGGTATTCGCACTACTCACCCTCTTGATTGGCCGGGCAATCAGACCACAAATCGACGCAAAGATCAAGGCCATACTTCGCAATATTTCATACATGATTCGTATTGTAGACGAGACGGGATTAGTTAGCGCCTTAACGCTAGGCATTATGGGGTAGAGGCGGCGGTCTCGCATGGTTGCGCAATGTATGTCCGTTAGGACATACTCATTGGTAAAGACGGGTTGCACATGGGCTGGTCCGGAGAAGCGCTTGAAATATACACCCGTGAGCATTCCATCGCCATCAAACCAATGGAAGCCGCGCGGGTTGTCGCGCTGGATAGGGTTGGTGCCATTTCGGACATATTGGCCGCCCAGGAACTCCTCGGGAATAGTACCCTCGAAGTAGCAGGGTTTGGAGGTAAGTCGGATGCTAATGGGGGCGAAGTTTCCTGTTAGGTATCTGGTTGACTATGTTTAGCTTGCTGCAGGTCTGCCTAGAATTCGACAAGAGCATACGGATGTTTTCTTTCTGCTTTCGACATGGTGCTAGCAGTGACTGCAGTTGGAAGATAACTATGGCCGTGAGATACGCTTAAAGACAAGATTATCTTATATATATATATCCTAGTATAAAGCCTATCCATGTCTGAACCAAGGATCGAGCCCGCATGTCAACCAATTCTACACTCGTGGTTTGTCCTATTAGACTACGAATGGCCATTGACCTTAACCGGTTTGCGAAGCTTCAGACAGGATATAGTAACCAGACATAGGGCTTATCGGGATGTCACTGCTTTCCTTATAAAGCTAAGACCTACGCTGTTACTACGACTGGGTACTTTACCAAACTTCCCGCGCAGATGACTGCCGATCACGGCGTGACATCAATTGAATGAGAGGCCTGAGCTAGGCGATGTACTCAATCAGGTACGAGTCACAGGTACAATGATGTAATGTGAATGATGTAGTTGAAGTATGTCCACACTCCTGTCGGATACGAATCCGATTCACATTTGGCCTTTCGCCAGTACTGAGGTCCACCTCCATTATAGTTTTCAAAAAAGGTTCTGTTGCGTCACACGGATAGTCTAGGTCGGGCTTATTGACAGCTAGAAACATGGCAATGGCGTTAACACCTCTCTACCATTAGTACCCTGGAACTCTTGAGTTCTTTACCTGAAGTGAGATTAATATCAGCCAACTGTCTCGTTCAAAACACTTCTCCGAGACGTGTGGAGCAGAAACGCCCCGCTCCTACCAGCAACCTACGCTGTTGAGCCACGGCTAGGCCTCTCATCATGATGGTCAATTCTTGCTCTTGAGATAGAGGTCTTTTGGAATCAAGAATACTCCAAATCGATAGCTAACTTATTCTTCGCAATGAGATGTCATACTGCCTATTGGTAGGAAGCAAACAGTTTCACGCTGCTAGAGACGGGTTTTCATCGAATTTCCCGTGTACAGTCCGTGTCAGCTGTGCGGAAAAGTATGTATGCCGAGCCACACTAACAGTGATTCCGACATACTGTCCTCGTGTTGGCAAAGTATATTCAGCAGGACGGTACCCAAGCAGTCAGTTATCCACTGCTGTCCTATTAATATACTTTCAAGTATAGTGTGCGCAATTCAATAATATAGATGAGTCTGGGATCCCCCTGACTTGAATAGTTTTAGGTAACATCCAACTTGTGCAGGTAACTGCAATCAGTCTGCAATCCCCTGATCGGCGAGGGAGCGGGGACTGGATCGCGTTATGGGCGACTCAGGGTCCAAAGGAAAGATTCTAGCGCCCCAGGCATCCACCGGGGGCCTGATCGAAGCCTGGCAGTGGGTCCCGTGCCTGCGGGCGGTGGACGTTTCTGCCCCCGGGGGCCTACGCTTTGCCGTTCCAGGAAGCTACTTTGCGACTGCTAAACAAAGTTAAATACTGATGGACTCTCCTCTGATGGAGAGACTATCTTTCAGAAGGCTCTATCTGGCACAGAAATTCTTCTGTTATTGTCCCAGCTATATATTTTTGGTCTCCAATTTGCTTTTGTGTCGCTGCCGTTCAATTTCATAAACCGATTTATAGATTTATCACAGACATGGCGGCTACCTTTACCCTGCCGATACTGCCCGCAAAACATCGGGACCTGCCGAGCTGGATCCAAAGTCATCCAAACACTCCTCTCGAGCAGATCATCGCACCATACAATGACTACGATGCGGTGGCACGCAAATTGTTTGCCCAAGAGGCCACCCACGCAGCCCTGCAAGATAATCACCTCAACATCGTGCCTCTCTACGACTCCAACGGCAGTTCGGACGTCCGTGTACGGGCCCGAGACATATCTTCGGAGTCCTCTATGACTAAGGAACAGTATATCATGCCCTTGAAGGAAGAAAGTCGGCGTCCCAATGGCTCACCGGCAGTGGTGTCAACCTTAGATGAGTTCCGAAAGAACTTTAACGTCTTCTCCGAGGGTGCATTGAGCGACATGGACTGGAGCAATGTCGTGGTCGCAGGAAGTGCAGTAGTCACTTGCCTGCTCCCCGTTCCCGAAAAGTATCGGGATTCGAAGCGGTCATTGCGAGAGTACTATCACGAAAAGGTCGCGCCGGCCTCGGATGTGGATCTGTTTCTCTACGGCTTAGACGAAGCGCAGGCAATTGAGAAAATCAAGCAGATTGAGGATAAGGTCAAGAACGCGATTCTTTACGAAACAACCACAGTTCGGACAAAAAACGCCATTACCATCGTTTCACAATATCCCACACGCCATGTGCAGATAGTGCTTCGCATATACAAATCCATCTCTGAGATATTGACTGGGTTTGATGTCGATTGTTCCTGTGCTGCTTTCGATGGGAAGCAAGTCTTTGTCTCCCCACGTGCTTTGGCTTCATATATAAACCAAATCAATACGATTGATTTGTCTAGGCGCTCGCCTTCTTATGAGAACCGCCTCTCAAAGTACTCTCATCGTGGGTTCGAAATATACTGGCCGCAGCTGGATAGGTCCCAAATAGATCCGGTCAGTATTTCTGTTTTCTATATCTCTTAGAACCAAGAGAGCTAATGCCGTCCATAGACAATTTTCGAGCGGAACTTTAGTAGGACAGTAGGCCTGGCGCGCCTGCTGGTCCTGGAGAGACTGCCAAAGTCGTCAGACCGGGAGTCTTATATAGAGCAGAGACGACGGGAACGTGGACGACCAGCCCCAAGGTCTAATAGGTGGAAGCAGTCCGGTAACATCAAGGATGACTGGGTAGATGAGATCCCCGACTGGGAAGAGGGAGAGGAGATTTCTGACTACCATACCTTTGTAAGCTTGTGAGATCTTCATTCTCGTATTTTGAAGGCTAACCCCCGAGCAAGACGATTCCTTACGGGCCCAGATTCAAAGCTCGAAAAGTCGAGAAGCTTGTTTATACGAAGGACCTCTTGCTCAATGCAGAGTGGAACAAGCCCAAAGACAGAGAAGTTAACCTGCACCGACATCCCGCGTTCTTTGGCAATGTCGTGGATGTCATCGGAGATTGCTGTGGTTGTTGCCCAGAGCCGGTCACTCCTGAAGAAAAAGAAATCGCCGAGAAAGAAAGCAAAATCTATATTTCTGGTAGAATCTCCTTCATCAGAGACAACCCAGGTCGTCAGGAGATTGGTAGTTTCAACCCAATCACAGAGACCGACTGGACTGGTTTGTACACCCTTACCCGTTGGCAGAGACTGAGAAGGCTGACTTTGGGGAAGAAATGGCTTATATCGGTAACACGGAGCGGCTGTGCCATGCTATTGTGGAATGTGATATCGAAGGGGTTAAGGCATGTCTCACAGAAGAAAAGATAAACCCTAACGAACGTGACCATACTGGAAGGACTCCATTGCAATTGGCTTGCTTGACCTCCACAAGCGACATCGTGCAATGCCTTCTCGACCATGGCGCAAGAATGATTTCCCGTCTGGCCGATGGCCGCACAGCCCTGCATTTGGCTGCTGGTCGAGGCGATCTCGAGATGGTCAGAGTACTCTTGCATAAGAGCAAGCGGAACGAGACAGAACAGGCTCAGCTCGAAAAGCGGCCGGATGAGGGTAGCGATGAGTGTCAGCAGGAGCCCGACACTAGTGAAAGCGAAAGCGTCGATTCCGAATCGTTCGTTCATGTCAGGAAAGAGGCTGATAAAATGGATGGCATGGATTTGGCCATGGCTGAAAACGAGCAAGAACCGGATATATATGACATCAATGTAGTCGCCTGGGATGTTCCCACTTCAGCGCTTCATCTTGCCATTCTACATGGTCACGTTGAGGTGGTCCAGGAGCTGGTTACCTCGTTTGGAGCTGATTTGGCGCTTCCGGTCAAGCTGCTCTATCCTTATCAAGATAGGGCGCGAGCGGCCATCTTGTGCCTTGTCCTGGCTCTTCGGCTGCCTATCGAAAAGTCAATCGCAATGACACAGAAGCTACTGCAGCTTGGGGCACTTCCAACACAGGCAGATATGAACAGTGTCACTCCACTGCACTACGCCGTTGCTTGTGATTTCACCGATTCCTCTGAAATCCTCCAAACCTATTTCCATCAGAATCGTTCGGCAACAGCGAAAGCGATGAATTTCCTCTCCTCCTTTTCTAATCCCTGGAATGTCAAGCCTCACTCTACACTCACGTTAGCCCTTACTTTGAGAAATGACAATGCTGCAAACAAGCTTATTGAAGCTGGCGCAACGCCTCAGATTGACTTTGAGTCATTCGTGAATCCCGGTCAGGCTATTTATGGAGCGATCAAATCAAACTCATCTGAAAGGAACAAAACTATCTTTCGGCATGACTTTACCCAACCTATCATCCTCGCAGTCCAGAAAGATCTACCGGTAATTGCTGACAGGCTGCTCCGCAGCGATGGCGTCGACCCAAATACTCTCACACCTGATGGGTATAGAGTACTGGACAGCGAGTATATGCGAAACTATAACGTGGGAAAGTCTTTACTCGATTGTGTCCGAGACAAAATCAGATCATTGGGCAACTACCATGGCGAGAAGTTAGGCGTCTCGCCTCCCTGCCAACTAGTGAAACCTGATCACTGTCTAAATGGGCTACAACCTGATACATACCATCGTTGGACTGTAGAAAGGGCAGTCCGCAAAGCAAAGGCACAGTATGAAAAGGATCAGGAAAGGTATAATTCGGCAGTCGATGCCAATAATAGGCGCGAAGGTGTGAAAGAGAAGACCTTGGAAGCTCGAGCCACTCTAGACGCCTATAAGACACTGGAACAGGTATTGGTGGAAAAGGGTGCAAAGCCTTTCTACGAGATCTATCCAGACTTTGAAAAGCCCTGGAAGAGGAGAAAGACAGGAGGCAAGAGCGACTCTGACTCTAAGCATCAGGAACCGGAGCCTTTCAAGGTCGAAACAAACTTCTGCGTACCAGACCTTACCGATGAAAAGAAGCAGAGATATTTTGACCTGTGAGTATTATCTTCCACAGGAAAGCCCATGGAAACCGCTTTTAGGTCACTAACTTTAAGCAGTTTCGAGGCTGCTTGGCGTGGCGACCTTAATACTATCAAGGCGCTCACGCTAGTTACATCTGATAATGAAATCCAACCGAGTCCATTGCAGATTGCTGTGTGGGACAAGGACAATTTCTCGCCATTTTCCATTGCGGTACTTCGTGGACACCTCAATGTGGCAAAGGCTATCCTTGAGATAGTGCAAGCCCAATTCAAACGTGAGGATTCTGATGCTCGTGAAAGATTTGAGATGGACATCGATGCTCTCCATGACGGTGAAGAGGATTGCATATATAGGGAGATTGTTGATGACAGGTTCACCATTGAGAACATAGGAGAGGTAGCCACGCAAGTGGAATGTTGCATATCGCCTCTTCAAATATTCTCCCGGTACTGCCCAGCACACAAGTTCCTTGACAAAGAGTCCAAGACAGAGAATTATATCGATCTGGTACAATACGCGGTGGGACAGAACAATGTGGACCTACTGGTCTTTCTGCTTCAACTGGGACGAGAGCTTACTGAAAGGGACCAGACGGTCGAACCCGGGGTTCATAATTTCGGCGCCAGTGCTTTTCCGATTGCAATCAGAAAGGGCTATTTGGGCTGCCTTGAGGCGATTATCAAGTATACTGGCACAGGCCTTCCTGTCGACAATCTGCTTCAGAAGTGTGGCGTCGACGTTAAGGAGAAACCGAAATATTATCAAGGGTTGACTATACGTGGAAAGAAAAGGGCGGATTGGGCCGCTGCAGGAAGAGGATTGCCCGTATCGCCGGAAGAACAAGAGACGCCTTTGCTCACAGCGGCGCATTCAGGGTCAATGGCCAGTGTGGAATGGTTTCTCAGCCCAGACTCGGCCAGAGCATACGTTGAGTTTATAAAAACAAATGAGCAGGTGGACAAATTGAAGCTCTTATCACAGTCGGTCGAAGACCTGGAGAGGCTCGTGCTGAACTGGCTTCAGGGCAAGAGTGAGTGCTAGCACGATGTTCTAGAACTTTTTTGCTGACTTGGACACGACAGACAACAATCTTCTGCATTGTGCCGTGCTCTCAAAACCTACACCGGAATCATGCCAGCTAGTTGAAAGCCTTGCCAAGCGCCTTCCGCAGTTTATGGAGACTAAATCGGCTGCAGGGCATACGCCCTTGGCGCTTGCATTCTCCCTCGGCAACTCAGAGTTCGCCAATATTCTTATCAGGGCCGGCGCCAATCAGACAATTCGTGATCGTCAAGGCAACAACTTGGTTCACTTAATGCTATGTGATATCAATGGTAATGCTCGAGAAGAGCCAGGCAATGTAGAGAGGCTTCTCTCCCTGCTCGATCCCCGGTTAGTCCCATCGTTGCTGACGGAGCGGTCCTCCGATGACCCGGGATCATTGACGCCACTTGCTCGTTGGATGCATAAGAGTTATCAGGCATGGTCAAGGGCATCAAGCGGATGGGGGTCCGACCGTGGACAAGAGACAGAAGACCAGCTGGCCATTATCCGCTGTTTCCTCGAGTTTGCCCAGTCAACGAGCCAAAAGCATTTAGATATGTTTGACGGTACAGGAAACACCCCCGTTCATGAAGCCGTCAAGCACCAATGCCCCAGGATATTCGAGGCTATGATCGAATGCCGTCCTGATCTTCTCCACCGCGAGAATGCCACCGGTAGCACACCCCTGGAACTGGCTACCGACAATTGGGTCTTCGAAGCCACGTCCAATCCGCCACAAATCCTATCCGACAGAGGGCAGTACGAGCCGGAACACACGCGGAGTGCATGTCTTTTGTACCAGAAACCCGAGTCATACCTTCCTGGGTACCCGGATAGGCCAGAGAGTGAGCGGCAAGCAATATATAGAATTGCCTGCGAACGAGCCGGCACCCAGTCGCGTAAACGGAAGCTGGTAAGCTTGAACGAAGCGAATGAGGTGGCTAAGCGCCTTGCTACGCGACAGACTAGAGCGGCATTTACTATCGAGGAGAGCGATGTTGTGAGCCGGTGGTATCACTAGCATGGGCGAAGTTGGAGAGATCTATGGGCTATTACATAATAAATGAGAGGGTTATATAAGTAGTTGATGCGATGAATTCAAACAAAATGATCACAATGACGTTACACATTCGTCAAAGAGTTTTGGAACAGAAATTCGTACTGACTTGGTCGTCCGACGACGTCCACTTTAGGATCTGATGCACGAGTGAGTTTGCTGTTCCAACAGACATTCTCGGTCGAGAAAGAAAAGTTGAAGCCTAATTGGAGGACTCAATCACCAATCGATAGCGATAGCCAAGGCGGTGAAGCGCAAGGCGGGGCAGAATGGAAAGATGGGCTTCAACAATCTTCTTCCCCGCAGGCCTGCAACTTCTTCAACTTCCTTCTTCTATTTGCATAACGGTTCTTTCACTTCCAAGATGTCTGCCTCCCCATACATGGCAGACCCTCTTACCGTTTTACCGCCCGAGATTGTCCTGCGCGTTGTGGAATTTCTTCCAGTCTCCGCTGTAGCGTCGCTGACCGCCGTCTCCAAGCCCTGGCACCAATTTATTGACATCACCCATCGAGAAGCCATCTACAGTTCCGAATCGAAAACCGCCCAACCTCCAGGAGGCGCCCGCGACTTTTCATTTTTGTCGGACAGTACCACATCATTCACCAAATTGTTTGAGAATCCTACATCATGGAAAGATCTATGCAAGCGCCAGAAGCTGCTCGCCCGCAATTGGGCCGCTGAGCGCCCAGTGACCCGCGAGTCGGTGCTTCAAGTGGGCAACAATCCTGTCTGGCGGTTCCGGGCAGACTTTAAGCGCCGGTTCTTCATTTCCACGTCACATGCGGGTGGACTGAATGTTACGGATATGGATACGGGCAAAATTCTATGGCGGCTACCCTCCACGCTGGAACGTGATGAGAGTTCGGTTCGCCCGTATGCCCATCTGGAGTACCAGGACGGAATGGCGGTCTTTGACCGTGAGGGAGATGCGCTTGAGGTCTGGCAGGCTGATCAGGAGGGTGCCAAGCGTGGAGAGTTTCGGCGCATCGCAATCTTAGACCATAATTGTCAGACAAGAGGCTTCCAGCTGTCGTACTGGACGCTATGTGTGGTTTCCACACAGGGACAAGGCTTTGTGTATGATATGACGCAGCGGCCTCCGAAGCTGACGACACACATCTCTATCGAGAATGATGCCGTCGGACATTTGGATCAGAGCGCGGACGCTGTCATCTACTCTATGGGTCCCCGCGGTTATCACATCTACAACAAAGCGACCGGCGAGTTCCTAGGCGCACTGCAGCCGTTCCGTTGCACAGACATGTATCACATTCTTCCACCGGTTGCTACCTCCCCATCTGCGATCGCTGCACTAGCTGCTGCTGCGCGACACGGCCCGACTCAGCAAATGATCGCCCTTGGCAAACCTCGCAAAGATTACTTGGTGCCAATCGAGCTCTCCAAGGGTCCTCTTCCGCCACCGACCGACTTTGAACACGTGAGACATGGTGACGACGAATGGGGTGCTGGTATGCTCCACGGTGACCTGTTTGTTGGGTTTTCCCGCGCTGGTCGTGTCTTTGTATGCTCCAACTGGCGGAAGGCCCTACAGACCGAGAACGGGATTTCAGAACATGGGTCTCTCATCGAATGCGAGTCGGACGGATCCAACTTTGACCTAGGCGGCTGGTTGTCTGTGCGCAATCACCGTGTGATGTTTGAGATACAAGATAGGATCTATGTCGTCGCTCTCGACGACGACAACAAGATTCAGAACGTTAATAACCCAGCTCGGGCTTCCTACTCTCTGCTCACTAGCTCGGTGCCACAGCTTGCCGTGCCGGTCAGTTTCATGGCGTTGTATGATGATGCGATCATGACTACCTACACTGTTCGTCCTATGTGCCCTCTTACCAGAAACTGAATCAGAAAATGCAAGCTAACGGATAATCACAGACTCTCGGCTTCCGTCAACATAATGCTGATATTCCAGACGATGATCAGGACGAGGGGCCTGCTCGCATCTTTCCCACCAAAGCCATCCGCATTGTCAGCCTAGCGCCCGATCTCTCCGACGGCAAGTCTGTTCCCGTCGACGACCAACAGGCGACAGGCGAAGGACTCTGGAGCTCCGAACCACGTCAACGGCGGACTGAGGATAACTGGCGCTCACAGGCAGGGCTTTTGCAATTAGTCAGCCTTCTCGGGGATGAGCTCGACGACGAAGACGATGCTGAGATGGAGGCCTTGGCCAGGGAAAATGAAGAGGAGTGGGAAGATCTGGAAGACGATGACTTTGATGATCATGATCATGATCATGAGGGAGATGAAGAATCTGAGCCAGAGCCTACGCGTGAACATGGGACAGCCTAAACATAGAGCAGTGAGGGCAGGTCTTGAATGGCCAGTAACCAATACGTACAGGATAGGTCCAGAATGACCCATCACGATTTGATTACCGATCTCCCAAGAGAACAAACCGTAAGGGGGTGAGATGAGTCTTGTTTGAACGTGAGAGAAACTAGCTGACTATTACCAGATAACGATATATGCCAGGGAGGGATGGAAAATTCGCATGAGCGACAACCGATACTCACGAGGCATCCTTCCCTATGTAGAGACTTACTAACCTGCCATTTAGCTGCGTAGAACCGTGGACTATATAAAACTCTACTCCGAAATCGATATCACGGAGGAACAAACCGCATATGTCAATCGGATTATGGTACATAACACCCTAAGCCGGAAGCCTATACGTATATAGCCAGAGACATCCTCTAGGTGCTTCTACTATGAGGAATATTCGAATTATCGTCTACCTTGTCGACTTTTAATTTCATTAGTACATACTATCAATGATGTACTCCAAATAGTGACTACAACTTCACACAATAGAGTGTCTTAGCGTAACTAGCAATATACTATTCCTATATCGATCATATCGATGGTATGTGATGCCTGCTATCCCCTCGAAAACATACAAATATCCCTCGATGATCTCAACCTCTTTGCAGTCCAGACTAGTACTCCTCATATAAACATAATAAAGCATACCAAATGACCCCAAACGACTAGTAACGACCTTATATACCCCCAACGTCTAGCCCCAACCATCCCAGCCTCAACATACCTAACCAAAACCCGCCTCTCAAATACACCCAGACCGCTTCCCTCACCGCCAGATCTGGCAGAACCTAGCGAACCTCGCAGAGAAAAGTGCGGATATAAGCGGATATAAACGGATATTCATTTTATACAGCCCCAGAAAACTAAGTCAGCATTCTGTTGCTTTTTGTACCGCCTTTCTGGTATAATCTGGCAGAAAACCAAATTCCCGACCGCTAGACTTACCGTCTAAAGCGGCAGAACCTAGCGAACCTCGATCAGAAAATGGCGGATATAAACGGATATAGACGGATATACATTCTATGCACCCCCGAAAATCTGAGCCGGCATTCTGTTGTTTTTTTGACCGCCTTTAGTCTGGTGGTGGCAGAATTATTCTATGGATTAAAGCGGGTTTACGGAGTAGGTTCTTGGGTATGTACTTTCAGTTTTTCTATGATTCCTTTTATGATTTACATCCTTTTTCGTCTATATTGCCTGTTAGGATATTAGAAACTGTCCCAGCCAGTTATCTACACAGCAATTCCTCTTGAAAAGTGTTATACCCCGTTAGCGACACCTCCGCGGGAGAGACGGCTAAGCCTAGGCCATGATATGACATCACGGCCGGGGATGGCTTCGCCTTTAGCTTCACGACGGATCCAAATGCGATCCACTCTGGGTCCCCACCCCTGTTGCTGCCATCATGATGATGCAATTGCTGATATTGTTGTTCAATTCAAGCTGATTCTTGAATCTCGATGGAGTTTATAAACACTTGAAAAGGCCCATTGGGTCGTTTGTGTTCTGCGATAAGCTTTGCCAAGGCTGTCTGATCTGATATTGAAAACTATCAGTCTTGATTTTGATCTTGAGTTAAATTGAATTTGTTCGAATTGAATTGAAGTACAAAGATGGCTCCCAAGTATAAGAATCATACGCCTCGGTTGCATCAGTATGTATCTTCTGTTCTTAAGGTGGATATTTAGCAGGGTATTTGGCTAACATGTTTTTGGTAGCCTTGGTAAATGGATGCCTTCTACACTCGACGCCCATCATGAATGGCTGGGAGGTGTCATCGCACATGTGGACAGCAAGGAATCTCACGACCTTCATCCAGTGATTCAGGAATTCCAGGACCTCATTGAAAACAACACTCGCGTATACCTGCTCATCTCCGCCATGTTTAACGAACTCCCTCGAAACCGAACGTACTCTACGGATCCTACCGGCTGTCCCCAAATGCAGGACTACAAGCACATGTTACGTGTGCTGAACCATCTCATAACCACTGCCCCCTCATGGAACGACTTTTCCCACCGTGTGGGACTGGTCGGGTTGCCTATTAATGCGGTTTTGGATTGGCCGATGGGTACTCCGAGTGGATATGCTGCGTTCCTGGATCCAGATGTCAACCGCATGATTAAGAAGTTGCTTAATGCATGGGGCGATTTCCTCAAGTCACCGGAGTCAGCTAAGGTGCTGGATGATTCGAAGTATGGGTGGTTTGGCGAGACAGCCAAGTCTGATCTAGAGGAGGTAGGCAATGTGCAGAAGACCAATCATTCGTTCGAGGAGTTGTATGTCTGCGACCCGTCGGCAGAGCATCATGGATTCAACTCTTGGGATCATTTCTTCACTCGGTTGTTCCGAGAGGGTATCCGTCCCGTTGCCTCGCCCAGTGACGACAAGGTCATTGCCAATGCGTGTGAGTCGCAGCCATACAAGGTCGCGTATGATGTCAAGGCGCGCGATCAATTCTGGATCAAGAGCCAGCCCTACTCGGTATATGATATGGTGGGGTGTGATCCGTTGGCTAAGCAGTTCGAGGGCGGCACGGTCTACCAGGCGTTCTTGAGTGCATTGAGCTATCACCGCTGGCATGCACCGGTATCCGGGAAGATCGTCAAGGCGTATGTCGTGGATGGAACATACTACTCTGAGCCGTTATTCGAGGGCATCGGAGACCCGGATCCATCCAACCAACATGGGATTGATAGCGCTGGCGAGGTCATGTCTCAGGAATACCTGACCGCCACGGCTACGCGGGCTGTTATATTTATCGAGTGCGACAACCCTGATATTGGGCTCATGGCGTTCCTGGGCGTGGGCATGTGCGAGGTCTCAACCTGTGAGATTACCGTCTCCGAGGGCCAGCATGTGTCCAAGGGTGATCAGATTGGTATGTTCCATTTCGGTGGCTCCACGCATTGTCTGCTCTTCCGGAAGGGGGTCAATGTCCAGGGATTCCCATCGCCTAAGCTGCGACATAACGTGCCTGTCAGAAGCCAGCTGGCGGTGGTGGGTTGATATCCTACATGTAAATATGTCCACGAAAATAGTTATGATATTTATATATGACTGAAAACGATTACATATACTTACAGTATTCTGACAAGCTAAAGACAGCTAAATATATACGAAGGCTCACAGTTTCTAGATAAAACAAAAGAAATCTTATTCTCTAACACTACTCTGTAGTATAGTTCCCAAGATAGACTCCTCGGCGTTTATCTTGCGGCAGTCGCCACATGACCCACAACATCATTCGCCAAAACAAAGGACTACTTCTTTCATTCCTCTTCCCACATGCTCACCCACCTCACATTTTCGCCATGATTTGAACTGACTCCACTGGCTGATATTGCTCAGTAGCCCAGTTCATGATTAACTGGATTACCCCATCCATCTCCTCTCGGGTATTGTCCGCGTGGATCATCAACCGTACTCGACCCGTTCCCTTGGGCACAGTAGGGTGATCAACGGAATTTACCCAATATCCTGCCCGCCGCAGCCTCTTGCACAAGTTGTTAGATTGCTTAGGCTTCGTGATTATTGGAACTATCGGTGACTTGAATGGCCTGGTATACCATGTTTTCTCAGTGGGCAGGGTAAGGATGTTTCGCTCTTTGATATCCTCCCACTGAGGGTGTTTTGTCAAGGTCCAATAGAAGTACCATATGTTCTTTTGCAGACGTTGCTGGCGCTACAACATGGAGATCAGTACTGCTGCTGACATTTTACGAGGGTGACAGGACATACCCTGTGTCCTTCCTGGGTGGCCAGTATCTCATAGGCTGCGCGAACAGCTGCCACGGTTGTGAAAGATGGCGCAGTGGTGAATATGATGTTCCGCCCATAGTTGATCAGCGCCTCTTTAATTGTCGAATTGCACAATACCACCGCTATTTTATAATATCAGCATTGCCAAATTTCGAACAATGATGGGGTCGTCGTACCTCCCGATGACGCCAGCGCTTTTCCACAGGTATGTAACCTGATCGAGAATTCATTCTCAAGTCCATACAAAGAGACGACTCCTGAGCCATGTGGCCCAATGATGCCGTTAGAATGTGCTTCGTCGATTGAAAGGATATAGTTCCCTCGAGGCAGAGTGTCATAGGCAACCTTTACAATCTCGTGAAGAGGAGCCACATCTCCATCCATGCTATAGATTGACTCGATTGGAACAAACACAAGTCGTTTACCTTCTGCCACTTCGGAATTCTGGTCCCGGAGCTCTTCTAGGCGTTGTCGCAGAGAAAGGCTGTCGTTGTGACGGAATGAAATGCTCTTAGCTCGTCCCAGCCGCATGCCCTCACGAATGCTAGAATGCACTAGCTCGTCGAAGACAATGAAGTCCCCGGGCTGCGGAATCGCGGACCAGATGGCGGTATTAGCATCATACCCGGATCCGAAGAAAAGAGCGTCCTCGGCATTGTGAAATTGAGACAAATCACGTTCAATATCCAGTATGAATTGCTTTGTGCCCTCGAAGCATCGCGAGGAGTTGGTTCCAATAGTGAAATGGGGATGTCTTTCAAGCTGGTGAAGAAAAGCCTCGGTCAAGAGTCCAGATGCTGAGAGGGACAATGTATCATTTGATCCAAAGTCCACTGTCCCTTCAAACTCGTCTGGCGAGGCTGGCTCATACAATCTTCCCTCCGCGCGACGGCGGTCCAGCAAGACTTGAAGTTTTTGACAAAGGATATCTCGTCCGATGCTCATATTGTTTGATGGCTTGAAGGTTCCTCTTGGTAAATCCACTCATTGACACCATCTTGCCTTATATACCCGGAAGCTGGCGATCACTTCCCTACTACCAGTCCAAGGCCTCCGTGTGCAATGATTGACTGCGCACTCATGTTGTGCGTACCACATACCCTTTTGGAAAACATAACTAGATTGACATCTGATAGAATGACCAACGTAGTGCGTCATTTGAGGGATAAAAACCAATGACCTTGGTGGCCATGACGGTGATGCAGTGGATCGTCTACATACAATTTTCTAGGATACCCACTTTCTCGAAAAGCGCGTCAGTGTGACCGTCACTTCCTCAGGAGACCCGGCCATGGTCCATATATGATTGAGGGATTCGAGCGTGTGCGGCACCGACGATGTCAACCAATGTGCCATGCGGTAGTCGGAGTTGAATCCTAGCACAACATGACCCTTGTGCGCTTTTGACCAAACGCCTTTGCCATATCCGCCTGCCAAGTGATCTACCTGGAACTTAAGGTTTCCATGAATCAGGGACAACCATGCGCAGCTAAATCGAATCCGGTTTCGTAGGCTTAAGCTTCAGGGCAAGCTTCTATCATGCGACATTAGGGATCTGGGGTACCTTCCCAATGCGTTTGGAACCGAACACTGAATATCTGGCTGGAACCTGGCACCTGCACTTTCTTCCAAGGTTTATGAGTCTCATCTGCTGTTTCGGATATGCACCAGCGCCACTGACGCCAGACTCCTAGATCTTATTCATTCGGTACCCGCTACAGCTAACTTTATAGGACTTATCTCGGACATTCTAAGCAATTGCCATGGGTGTTCGGCAACTGTATGATTGGCTTGACACGCCTGGATATGGGAACAGATAAATATTACTAGAGAGAGAGCATCTTCCTAACCTACAATGAGACTTTACTTTTCCCTGGGTCGTCACTGTTACTATATGTGGTGGCTTTATATTCGGTTCGTCACTGCATCTTTGGTCGGAACGTGGCGATGTTCTACATCCACTTAGCTCCTGGGCTTGTTCGACTGGAATTATCATGGTAGGTGCGGATCAATATCCGGAAGGGATTCCTTACAAGCTCAACCTAAACTTTCAGAGAGGCAACCTTGCCTTGACCATTTAGCTCAAGTTTCTTCGCTGCGTTCTTTGGTGGGCCGCCATGCTACAAACAGGTTATTGCTTCCCACCGGCTGTAGGGAAAGACTTATAAGTTTGGACTGCCCTATCTAGTATTCGTCGCTGTTCGCTTCCAGCCAGTCACCATGCAGCCCTCAGTTCGATCACACTAATGTCATCTACCACTTTGGTGCACACCCTCCTGCTAGCACGTCTAACGATGCCCATCTGTCCCGTCAACCCGTCAACCAAGCAATTCCGCCATTCTTTACCACATTCTAAGCTCTTTTGATTGGTCAGCAGCTCCTCAAGTTTGTGAATGTGAATGGCGGGGAGCAACAAGCGGGCAAGCTTGTTCTTATGCGGATTCCGCAGGGTCATTCATGCCCACCTACAACTAACAGTGGAGTCAATCTTGAATCATCATGCCTCAGTGCCCCTTGTACCTTGCGGTAGAGCCCGCCCACAGGAAGACAAGGTGACAATCTATTGCCCTAGTTGAATTGAACCGGTCACCCAGTATCCGCCAACTGAGGGGTTCGGTGGATTGGATCATCACACTCCGGAAACCTTAATTTGCCCAGTTGCTTACCCATACACAAGCAACATTGCTATATATTCATATATAATTTACAATTTACCTCTTTTCCGTTCTGTTAACACGAGACCCGCAACTACACCATGACGAGTGGCTTTTACAGATGCTGCTTGGACCTTTGTAAGGGACAGGACCCTGTGAATACTATTACAGAGGTTCTTTCGTGCTTTCTCTTTATTGGTGCTGAGCAAACCCAAGTCCAATAAATCTCGATATTTCAATGTCAATCGCTGAGCTACAGAAGGGATCCCACCAGCTCATCCAATATACTCTACTACATGATTCCACTCCGAATCATGTCTCAATGCCTCCATGTCAGCATCGGTCAAACAAACAAGCATGTCTAAATCTCCCTGCGGCTGCATTGGGAAGATATATAGCAAACCGGGCACTACGTTTCCCGAGAAGTTAGGTCGTCGTACGAAGTCGGGGCGGCCGAGTATTCCAAATTCATGGTGCATGATATCTGCCCGCGAGAGCGACGACATTCCTACATCTGTATCGGGATTGAAGACCCCACCATATGTTATTATCGATTTATCCGGCTGTTGTGCAATAAACGTTGCGAAGCATCGTATATGGTACGCTGTGTTTGCGCGATTCATTTCCCGGCGAAGGTGGAACGCTATCGCGTGCAGTGGCAGGTCGATCAGTTCACCGATGGTCAGCCAAATCGCTACATTATGAACAAGGTCGCCCATATACTCGGCTGGAACACCCAATACTTTGCGGCCGTCCATAGCACGCGAGAACCTTGATCGGGTATCAGGCGTACTGCGACGCTGATGCCGCATCATCGTGAGCTTCTTCCAGAAAAACGCGCTAATAGCGTCGTCGCCTGTGATGAAAAGCACCTCTGGATCTGACTCTCCGGGCGGCGGAGTAGCCCATGTCTTAAGCTCAGTCACGTTGGCTGTAGCTAGGCGTACAACATGCCACTGGGCTGGTTCTGTGCACTCTACAAGCTGCATGTCTGTACTGGGAGGGAGCAGGTAACGACTATGGTCTAGCATCGGCTCATCCGGACGCAGAAGAGGAACAACATTGCGTCTATCACAATTTATCTTCTCCAGCAGATCGTTGGAGAACTTCTCGCCGCGCATAGCCTGAGCAATGAGCCTGGCAAAGCCAAATACTCCCCCGCCGTCCGTCATATTATGCTGTGTCGCAAAATCGATAAGCACACCCTCTTCTACAAAGTTCGCTTGAAGTCGAATCACACGGGAAGGATCCTCCTCTGAGTCTTCGAACCGCTGAGGGAACGCCGTAGTGGGTGCTAGTAGACTGGAGTCCAGCAAGTAATTCGGCGCCTTCGATCGCTGGATTACCTGATACGGTGGAAGCTCCCGCGAGACGTCCTTCACTTCAACAAGCCGGTTTGGGGCCGGACAAGGTACAACGATATATCTCCCCGAGTTACAGGGACTTTTATCAACATTGATCACCTTTCCCGCCATCCATGGCACCTTCTCGCGAATCAGGGCGACGGCCGATATCAGATCAGATACGATGTCGTCACGGGTTATGCCTTCGGGCATAGGGAAAAGGAGTAAGATGTGGGTGTAGACCTGCAGCATGGGCAGTTGGCCGAGGACATCTTCATATCGACTGAGATCTTCATATCGGCTGGGTTCTTTCTTAATTGCTCTGCGGTAGCGGGTCATTGTGATGGTTTTCGTGGGGTTGGATGGAAGTGTACTGTCAATGACAGAAATATATAGTGAGACTACGTGTATTTAGATACCCCGCCAGGTGACCTCTTCCTATTTATTTGGTTGAATCTCTGTGTGATACCTTGACCGGATATCCGGAGTATCTCAGCAGACTTAATATATCCTTTCTAGAACAACTCATCCGAAGGATCGTGGCTTGTAGAACATGTAAAAGCACTTTTGTGCAACGCTTCACTGGGAGCTTAAACCGAAATCATACTTTAACTCATACCATCAGTAGTACTACTCCCTCCTCAGCCCTTCCCCTCAACGATATAATAATATCTTCCCCCGAAACACCATAACCATAATCCTAATCCCAAAACACAGCCTAATACCCAATCAAGCAGTCCAATACCCCCTAACTGACTCCCTAATAACATCCAAACATGATACCACCCCAGACACATCAAATAACCCCTCATGCATAAGTATCTGCAAATTAGTAACCTCCTCTAGCAGACAGTACGCGCAAGCACGCAGAAACAGACTTAAATAATTTCTAGTTAAGTTGCATGTCTGTCTTACCTTCAAAACTCTAATTGTCAATTTATTTTATTATCTGCGTGTGCATCATGTGCGTGTATGCGTGTATGTATGCAGGCTTTTGTATGCATTCTGCTCTAGGGATAGATAGTTTCACGGCTGTAGGGATTTTAGGTAGTGGGCACTTACTATTTGTTTCAAGGTGTAATGTTATTTGTTTGGTATTGCTGGGAGGTAGTATCTACTATTAGTGCAAGGGGAGACAAATACTATCAGTCATGTCCATGTATGTCATATCATATTCTTCAGATCATCATATTGTATGATCATCACAAGTACTATCCCCGTCCCTCCCTTTATGTACCTCCTAATATACCCTGCCATGTCATACAAGCACAGCATTCACACACCCCTACCAATTAATCCTTGTACCTACACTGTGTACCCCCAACAACAAAAACTATAAACTCATCCTCCCCCTCGTCTCATACGGTATCAACACGACCAACAACCCCGCCAGCACAAACATCCCCCCACTAACATATACCGGCACCGCTGTCTCCATATTCGACACCAGAGCAATAATCGGCGCCAAGATCCCTCCAATCCGATTTGCGCCCCCGACCAACGCATTCCCAGTACCGCGATACTGCGTCTCGAAGATCTCCGGCGTGTACGCATACAGCACCGCATACAGCAAACTGCTAGTGAAACTGTAGGCGCAGTTCCACCCCAACAGGGCACCGGAGGTCTTCGCCGTCGTGGACGCCAGCAAAAACGCGCCCGAGGAGAGTGTGGCGAGACACAGCGTGCCCTTGCGTCCTAACCGAGGCATCTCGACCATCACTCCGCCGACTAAGCTGCCGGGGACGCCGACCGCGGCGATGATGAGCGAGTTGCGGTATGTGATGTACGTCGAGCCGTCGCCGAATTGGATCCCGCGCATTTGCTGCAGGTAGGGGAGGAAGTTGTTGTATAGGGGGAAGCCGAGGCCGACGAGGGCCCAGATGAGGATCATGAGGGTCGTGGACCAGGCGCGGCGCGGGGTGCGGAAGAGAGCGCGCACGTAGGGGGCGGAGAGTGGTTCGAGGCGCATGCGGAGATGGTCGAGGGCGCCGAGGGCTCCGTTGTTGGGTGTTGTGTGGGTTGGGGTGGGGGTGTTGGTGGTGGTTGTTTCGGTGCTGCTGGAGATGGGTCCGTCGTCTTGGAGGTCATCTATGGATAGAGAGGAGCTGGTGCCGTTGCGACGCGCGACTTCATGGACGACGGCGACGGATTCTTCGTGGCGGCCTTTGCCCATGAGGTACTTGGGGGATTCGTAGAGATTGAAGAATAGACATCGGGCTAGGCACATGAAGAGAGCGAGGCCGCCCATTGCGATGAGGAAGTAGCGCCAACCCATGTTGGAGGCCTTGGTGCAGTGGTCGGCGGAGGCGCAGGTCGTTTCGCCGATCAGAGGCCATGCGACGAGGTTGGCGAGGAGCTGTGCCAGCGCCCAGTTGATTGATAGTACCGTGAGCAGGTACTGGTGCGAACCGGGGAGAAACTCGAGGAAGATGGCCGAGTCGACGGGCAGGTTGCCGCCAACGCCAAAGGACCATAATGCAGCGAAGACGCCCACGGCTGCGAAAGACGGTGAGCCAGCAGCGACCAATCCGAAAATGGCGGTGATGGCAATGGTCAGGTTGAAGGCCCATCGCCGACCGAACAGATCGCAGGTGAAGCCCCAGAAGAGCGACCCGGCTAGCAGCCCGATGTTTTGGGCCAGGGACAGTAACGGCGGCCGGGCGACGTTGAATTCATAAGACACTGGGACGAGGATGAGGGAGGTGACGATGGGCCATAGGTTGTCGCTGGCCCAGCCGAATCCAATGACGCCGAACAGCTGCCACTGATACCTGCCCATGCCGATGTCTTGAATGGCGCGGTTGAGCAGATCGGCCTTGTAGCGATAGGCAGCAGCAGCAGCATTGGGCGTCGGCGGGTTCGAAGCCCCTTCCAGCGTCGATAACACGGGCTCTGCCTCATCTGGTTTGGATGCGCCCGTCATGATCACGGCGATGTGAGGATGACAAGTTGAAGAATAGATTCCTCGGGGTTGATCCGGTCGGTTTGGAATTGCGGGGTTGAGACAGAAAATCAGCGAAGCTTATCGGCGGCAATTTTCTGGTCGCATCTCAACTTGCGATCGGGAGCAGAATCTCGTTCAGTGAGGCTGCCAAACAGATGTCATTTTGTGAGAGTGAAAGAAAGTGAAGAAGGAGTGAAGGGGAAGTGGAGAGGGAGAGAAGTGACAAGAAACAAGACATCCGGTTGCGGAGGAGGATGTGCTCGGTGATTAATGGTAGATGATTACACAAGACACGAGGATGAGAGGAGCATCAAAGAAAAACTCACGGTAGAAACCTTAAGATGGCGGGATCTGCAGGGCCGATGGTCTCATTTCTTTTCATCGCCAGCCAATCACGCATTATATATGCATAAATTGCGCATTCTTCCATCCTCTGGATGCAGATCTTGAAGTAAAGGAAATGAAATCATCTTAAGAGATACACCGCCAGTTAAATGTGTTATTAATTACTCATTCACTCACTGGTTAACTAACTACCTACACACTGTACACACCTGCCCTCACCTATTCCACTCCTGCCAAAGGGTAGCAAAGAATGAATCATTCTCGATTTCAAGCCGTCGTGGCAGCCGATGCCAAGGGACTGATCGCCGTCACGCCGGGATAGAAGGAAGTCGGGATGGTAGGGATGGGGATGGACGCGGTCGTGCCAAAGTCCGTGGTGAGATCCGCTGCCATCGTGGTGGCCGAATATCCTGAGGGCGCCGTGGTGACAGTCTGGGTGGTCGTGTACGAGGTGGTGGAATCGCTGTCTTCGAGGCAAAATCCATCACCATACGCCGACTCGCAGGTGTAGGTCTGCTCATCGCCGCTTTCGGTCCACATGGCAAAATCCTCGATGGTGATGTCGGTGCAAGGGGCCGTGTCCGAGCATACCACCTTGATGGGCCCGCGTTCGGCACCATCCGCCTCCGTTCCCTTCCAGTTCTTGAATGTGATGTTACTCAGTTCCACGCCGTCGCCATCCACGGCTGTCATGCTGCTCCAGTAGCTGTCAATATCCAGAGAATAGGCGTTTCCGTGTCCTGCAACGCATTAGCCGGGGGCTATATATACCTAGTTCGAGTGGGCCAGACATACCAATGAAGTTCTCTAGAAGGGTGTTCTTGACTGTCCCATTACCGCCATTGCTCTTGATCATGTACATCTGGTTGGAACTCCAGGTGTAAACGTTGCGGTACAGAATATCAGTGATATCGGTGTCAGCGCCGAGAGAACCCATCGCACAACCTCCACTCCAGTTGCAGTAGATGCTTTCCACTAGGATGTTGTTGGCAGGGCTCTGCGGGTTGTCAGTAACCGAGCTAGGGATGGTCATACCAGGTGGGCCCTACCTTGACCGTGACACATTCATCCTTGTTGGTCACCTCAACCTGGGTACATGTATCAGCACTGGAAGCTTTCCATTGTGGTATGATGTGGAACATACGTCGTGAACCCAGATGTTGCTACCCCACACATCAATCCCATCCAAGCCGCCCGAGTTACCACCCCGGATAGCCATGTTATACACTTCTCCATCGGAGCAGTCGTCCATGACGAAGTGGAAGGCTGGCGCGTCCACGAGAATGATATCATGCACCGCGAAATTGCTCACATCCTGGAGTCGCAAAATCCGTGGTCCATCAAGATCGCCCTCCCGGTGGTACACATATCCGAATCCTTGGACGGCACCAGAGGACGAGTTACTGTACAACTCAAAGTCGGAAGAATTCTCCACTAGAATCATATTACCGCCATCGGTGCCAGTACGGTAAATAGTACCGTCCAGGATGATGGCGGTCGCCTTGCCTCCTGACAGAGACACCCAGGTGTCCATCGCATAGTCACCAGGAGGAATATAAATCAGACCTCCGTCCGAGCACGCATCCCAGGCTTCTGAGAGGGGAGACCCAATGTCGGTGGAGTTGTCTGCCACAGCACCATAGTCCAAGATGTTACACGTCTTGGTCGCAGCCTTGGAGTGTGCCGAAGTGAGCGGACCGACGCTACCGGAGAGCTGGCCGTTGACCAGCAATGGGGTGAGGGCGAGAGCGAGAAGGGAAAAAGCAGGCATGGTGAGAAGTTACTTTGCAAGTGTTTCTCTGCTTGGTCTCAACCGATCGCAGCAATTGCCGCTGGCCTTTTATAAGCATCCAGTATGCCACATACCTCGAGGGCAGCTCCTCCCACCGGAGAATCCATAGCCGCCCCTATCACCTCAGCTCATATGAGGTGGCTGCAAGGATTGACACGACGGTGAGAGACGGCAGGGTTTCTCGATATTAATTCTGGATTCATTGTTTCGTCCCGTTGGTTTCCCGTTCCTGGACCGATGCCGATCATTTTCTTCTCGTGAATCAGAGGTCAAGCTTTAGCTCAGGCCTTTCAGAACAATTCCTTATTCACGGAGAAATCGAATCAAGAGCAGGGACCCCGCCGGCTTCGAGACGAGTGCTGACGGGCGCTCGGCTATTTCGAAGGGGATATTGCAGCGATGATCATGTCGGAGCTGACGAAGAGTCAAGAACTAAGTCCCTTTAGCGGTTCGACAGGGCCGCTTGGCAATCCACGAGTCAGGGTCTACCGTTGGCAAGTCTCATGATTGCTGGAACGTGCACTCATCAGTCAACAAAGGGCCACGGATTTTGGAATCAAGCTTACGTACCTGCAGACTTGAAGCTTGTGTTCGGTGGAAGATTTAACAGAGACAAGAAGTGCATCGGATGGGAGATGCCGTATCTGCTTACGTATGGTACCATATGTTACCTAATATATACCGTTATATACGTCACAATATGTAGTAAACTGGCTGATTACAATACATTTCTATGTAAGTACGCGTTCTGATACAGACAACATGGTATCATGGAAATGGGTCTCTAGTGGATATCTCGGCAGTTCCGATCGCGAGATTCCCCATAGTAAAACCACAGCCACAACACAACCTGAAAACGACCAATCTATCTCTTTGCCGAATCTTCTCCTATCCCCCTTTGGACCCTAGAATACGCGTGTTCAACCTCCTCCGGAATATCAACATGACCAATAAACCCCTTCCCCATGGGCCCATACCCATGCTCATCATCTCTCAGCCGTGGAATCTCACCCAGAACCAGACCCAAGAAGCGTGACATACTCCACAATGTCCCCGTCACCCCTGGCATACTACCATCATCATCATATACCAACTCACCCTCCTCAAGCTTAACTCGAGGCACTATTATCGGCCAGCTGAGCAACTTCGGAGGCCTCGGCGCATACGCCTTTTCAAATGAGGCAACCGTCCGCCGAGCCATGGTCGGATCCTGCACAACAATCATAGATTTAGGTTCCGGGATACCGTTCCTTGCCAATAATGCCCGTGTTTCTAAGGCATTCTGTCCGCAATTCGTGGACTTATCTTCTAGTAGAACCGTGCAGCCGGATTTTTGAATAAAAGTGGCATCAAAGCAACGCGTGAAGATGGTATGCAGGACGTGAGATTCCGGCTTGCCTGTGATTTCTGGGACGAGGTGTGCGTAGTCTGGGTGCCTCGATACGGCCTCGTAGAGATGAGGCGTGGAGTGGCCGATTCCACCGCATAAAACGAGTGTTTTAGTTAATTGGGGGTTGCGCTCTAGGTGTTTGAAGACGGCTTCTGCGGGATAAAGCACTGCCGAAACACATATCACGATGCAGTCGGTGTCGATTGGGGGGTGGGATGATGCTGGGATTTGTTCGTGGGCTAGAAATTGCGCTAGCAGATTGATGTCGTCCGGGTTGATGGATGAGGATGACATTGTTTTTGCTGCTGATTCACCGACTGACTAGCTTGATAGCTAGCCGATTTATCTAGCTGTTGACTTTAGTTCAGTCTAGTTGCTTAGATTGCATATCGTGTGTTTGAGGCAGATGAAAGGAATTGGAGATTAGTCAATTACGGAGAAGAGGTCATATCCTCTTCCTGAAACGATGATTGGTCCAGATTCTTGCGGGGTATCAATACCCCGAGACCCCGATTTATCTTCTCTCCCATGTTCGCTGTTTATCAATTTCAAGAGTTGCACGGCGTTTTTCGGCGAGGTTTGATCTGCTAAGTATGTGGGAGATGCCATAGAATGGGTATGTAGTATCCAATAAGATGTGGAAGATACGCCTACTGTAGGCATACATTTTACCTAAATATCTCTCCCTAATGTTGCGGACAAAAAATATACCACTTGATGACAAACACGGTGTTTTCCTACCATTCATGTGAGCCACTTCCTGGTCAAACTCCAGGTGGTACTTAGTTACTACTCTTGAGCCGGCTGTTATTTATCTGGACAGCGAGTGATTATCTCAGATGATAGTAACTGGAACCCCAGAAAGGAAAGGATAGAAACCTTCAGGAACATTCCTTCCTTTTCTTCTTTCTACTACATCCTCTAATCTATTTAAATTCATATGACTAGTTAACCACGGGAATTGCTTTAGGTCCATCTAGCATGAAAAGGTGCTCTCCACTACTGCTCAGTTCTGCCCATGGA
Organism: Aspergillus neoniger CBS 115656; assembly: GCF_003184625.1. Lineage (NCBI taxonomy): Eukaryota > Fungi > Ascomycota > Eurotiomycetes > Eurotiales > Aspergillaceae > Aspergillus > Aspergillus neoniger. Next base: position 71,481 of record NW_020291162.1, on the reverse strand, counting down.
ATACTATCTGCTACCACAAAGTCATTTCCACTACTGCCTCTGCTAGGCGGGAAATGCCGGACAAACTCTTCGCTTTACTGATTAGATCAACTATAGTGATCTTCTGAATAAATAGTATGGGGGCTATACTCTCGATGCTGACAGTTAAATAAGACACCTCGTGGCTCCTGTTGGACAATTTCCATTACACAAAGAGCTGTCCACGTGATACCATCGCTGACGGAGACAAACTCACATCACACAGAAAAGAAAGCACTTACACGCCCCTCAATCTTGCATGATCCACTTATTTACCTGTCCCAGGATACAAGGCCACAATATTTTTCTCGGGTATACCAGATCAGGCACACACCAACACAAGACATACGCGATGTCTCAAAGATCGTTGTCGATGCTGTCAACTGTCTCGAGGGTTCGCCGTGGTCTCGACAATCTGTTTGACAAAGTCATGGAACTTAGAGGATATGTGCCTACCGATGGTCATGTGAATATCCACAATCTTAAGTGTGTTGAACATGTAATTCGGTTTGACTTTGAGCAGTTGGACAATCCCCAGACTTGTTCTACAATCTTTCCTCCGGTCTTTTTTCGTCCTATGGAGTCAACTCAATTACGGAAATCCTATCCTGAGATACGCGGATTTGCGAACATTGATCAGTTCATCGGCAAACTGTCGCCCAAATTCCGCTGTAGTCAGATAGCTAGCCTTATCCATGATCGTGCGACCCGTGAGGCAATGACAAGGGAAGTTCTGGGAAATAAACCGTAACCAAACCCAGGGTAACCGAGTGGCTTAAAGCCGGGCCCGTAGTTCTGCCTGTCCTTTAGGCCGTGTAGAACCAGAGACACTCGGGAGTCCTGGGTACGATTCCGGGCATGGGCGAGCTGGCCCTTGACACGTAGCACGTAGGCTCAAGAACGTGCCATCGTCATGCTGGAAATCGTCTGCAAAAACCGCACTAAGCGGTTTTCGTAGCCTCCTATGGGTTGGCAACCCATAGATGCAGGTGAGCTTTTTGCTTTGTTGTATAGATACACATGTCCCCTACTTAGTTGCGCGGCTAAAGACGTTTGAAAGAAAGATGCTGGAAAAGATGCGAAAAGACTCTACACTACCAGGATCATGGTTTGATTATTCGAGGGTTTCTGCCTGATTCAGGCAAACATTTACAATTCACCGTTGGGGGTTGTATTTTTCCATGTCTCTTGTCTATTGTTGAATGCTTTCATTCAGTTATTGACGAATAATTCGGACATACATTCATTACTGTCGTTTGATCTGATGCTTAGATAGAAGATGCTGGTGACGGCTAATAAATCAGACGTAAAACGAAAAAGACTAGTATAACAGATATTAATCTCGGCCATATCTGCAGTAATAAAACAATGCTTGGAATTCCTGCCACCTACTATACAGACCAAAGAAGCTGGATCTAATCTATTTCCAGAGCAGTTGCAGGTTCAGACTTGGACTGCTGGGCAAGAGAGGAACAAATTACACAAGGAATTGACCCCACAAAGCAGAATGACTGTTGGTTCCGAGAATTATGGAGGTCAGGGAGTAGAGAAGTCCCAGAAAGACAGGGACTACTGTGTCTTCGTCTGGCATTATCATTTTCTAGTCCTTTTACAATCCATTGTAAGACTCCGACTGCAATCTCACTGGTCCATATGTTCCCAATACTGGATCAGTCCAGTTGTCAATATAGTTGATATGTTTGTCTTCTATATAGCACATTCTGTGCTTGGGTGATGAGAATCGTAGGGATCCCAAGACGTAAAGGATTTAGAGACTCTGGCACCTTGCAGTCGGGCAGCAGAACACGATACAATAGGTACTGCTCCTTGTTCACTTTGGATCCTGAGCGCAGATCAGGCCAGGTCAATAATTTCTTGCCGATGACATTGTATGTCTTAGCCGCTGCTGTCCACTCAGCTTTGTTTTTGGGGCATGTAAAAGGCATAATATAAGCAACCAAAGGGGCAATTACGATAGTGATAAGAATGAATGCTACTTTGCATAGAAAAGAAAATCCAAGTATTTGACATTTGTATAAGGGGGGGGGGGAAATAAAATTTAAAAAGCATGAAGTATTGAGTGCTTTGTAGTAGATTGTTGTCGTTACACAAGTAAACGCAGAAACTGCATAAGGAAAAACGCGTGGGGAAAGTGCGGTGGAGGACATAGTCGTACTCACCCCCGGGTCTCCAAAGGACGGCTCAGGTAAAGGCGAAGAAAAAAATCAATCGGCGCGCTCTTCTTCCATTCAAAGCTGTACAGTTTCGACTGTCTAATGACCAGCTTTTCTTGGACTATGCATGCAGTAAGGATTCTTGCGTGTTGAGGAAGGACAAAAGAGAAGAGAAGTACAGGAAAGTACTCTTCATTAGGAAAGAGATATGGATATTCTTCTGTCCCTTCACCATCGTTTTCCATAAGCCTCCACTTCTCTGTCTCTGAATCTACCTTGCGCTGGTTTGCGCGGCCTCGCATAGCAAAAACTAATGCACTGAATTCAGAGAAGAGTATGGAGTCTTCCCGAGCTTCCTTCGTATCAATGAGATGAATAGCCAGATGAGGATAGGCTTGCTCATCAACATTCCTTGGTTCTGGCTCTAAGACCCTGGAAACAGACCACCAATCACGCCCCTTACCGTAAGGACATGTGAGATCCGTTTCCAACCAAAAGGTACTGTCTGGTGCTCTGACGCAAAATGTTAGCAGAAGAAGCATATTTGCCATGGAGTGATATTATTTGCAAGGAGCGTACTGAACAAATTGAAGCCCTTGATGAATCCCTTTTTCTTTCTGAAAAAGGTAATTTGGGTGGCCTATTTGCCCAGGTATTGATTCTGGCGGCCTGGTTTCCCTTGGGGGGCGTGAATTGGTGGGTGTGGTGGGATGCTGGTGGTGGTGGTGAAGCTATTCGGGTCCTTCCCTTTCTGGTCTATATCATGTCTTCCCGCATCCGCACCCCATGAGGCTCTTACCATACTGTTTCTTACTTTCTATAGATGATATTCATATCCCACTATCCATCTTCGTAAATCTTTCCTACTTTACTGAAACTAACAAACAGTTCACCTCTGCAGACTAGCTGGTCCCCCGACCACCGATTCTTACCAGTTCTTTCCGTGAGTCACTCTCCCCCATGAATTCTTACTAGTCAGTGAAGTGAATCCAGTGCGCTACATTTTTGTTGACAACTTTTTCATGTATACCGAAGCCTATTGTAGTCCCCTTTTTGCCTCTGCCCTGTAGAGTCTAAGCAAAAAGCACACATTATCTCTATTAGTTCTAGCGAAGTTACTTCACGGTAAGTATGAACCTGCACCTGTTCTCTTTAATGAAGAAATCCAACGTTTTTTATTCCCGCATCTATTTTGACTCTGGCTTGTGAATGTGCGTAAACTCTTACTCTTATCTTTTATTCTACTTCTTCATACACCTAGCCAGCTGCACATGCACCTTACGTTTATCATCTGAGGCTACAATCTTACCTCCCCGTATGATTTTCCTGCTTATTGAAAGCCACGCTCTCTTTTGGATACTCTCATTCTCGAGGCTATTAGTCTGTCTGGTATGTCACATGGACGGTTACACTGGACTGATTGGTGTTTCCCTACAACTCATGTTTCTCGGTAGCAAAACAACCTAATCTATAACACTACTCTAGTCCTCTCCATACTTGTAAACACTTTGGCTTCCTGTCGCTTGGAAGCCTTTGCAAAGGCAGTATTGCTTGAATTGGCCGTGTGGTCGCTACGAAATGGACCAATGCATTTCAAAGACACGCTTGTGTATATGCACTTACACCTACGGTTGGCAGCACAAAGTGAAGGCTTTCAATAACCTCGGAACACATAAACCTGGCGAGCTAACAACTTTGAATTGGTTAGGTGTCCAAGTCATACAAATCCTACCAAAGCGCTATAGCAGAACAATTCATCAAGAAGTTCGATGTACTTTGCGCGTCAAATACCGGCGCCAGTACATGGACCGCCGCTACTATACAACGCGAAGGAGCCATACTAGCCCAGAAGATCTTACAAAAATATCACAACCATTATGCACTTTACAGAACAATATTTCCGATAACCACAGATATTCATGACACTTATGATGGTATGTTTCGAACAATAACATGGTAAATGGGTGGCACGTCATTTTAATCACGCATCCGAGTCGTTGTCATCAGCTGCACGCCAGAACATAGGGCTAGGGCGTTCAGGGAGCCCTAAGCCGGATCTGTGAGGGTGCAAAGGCGAAAATCGGCAGCCTGGCTGATTGCTCCGGTGAGGGAGCTTCTTCGTTCTTTTTTTCCATTTAGACTCATACGATCCTTGATTTCTACTGCCTCCACACCTCTGGTAATCATCGTTGATCAATGATCAACCGTTGGCAGCCGCGTGCCAAGGAAGCAGGTTCCGGTGGATGTTTGCCGAGAGAGCCATTCATATTGGCTGCCTCGGCTAGATAAATGGAATCTTCTCTCAGGAACAACCGATGCCCCAGCTTCCGCAGTTCTAGGATCAATGCACCCCAGCTTCCGCCAGTACCGATTTGGCTGTGTATGCTCCATCCATGGCAGTTTCTGTCGCTCGACTGACTCAAAGGATTGTTCTTCCGGCCATCCCGAATAACTGATGACCCCAAGCCCAGATTTCTCGGCCACCTCTCTTGGCAGCGATGAAGGTTTTTAAAACGGTTGCTGCCTTTCCTGGTGGTTTGTTCTTCCGTGCACTGGGTAGCCAAAGTCTGTGACAATGCAGCTTCAGTTTATCGTGGGCTCTTTGCTTCTCTTTGGTTCTGCTTTGGCGGCCCCAGCTCCGCTAGCAGATGCAAGATCCCATCCCAGCATTGATTCTCTGGGTACCCTTCAAGCTCTGAAGTATAACAACTTGGGCCCAGGAAACAATGGCACCGCCGCAGTCTTAATCTACGACCGACTGCCATACCTCAGTGCAGAATCTCGGTGTGCATCCATTGGCGAAGCCCTCTATCCGCTACAGGATGTATCCCAAGCCAACGCCACAGAGATAGGGTACCAGCTCGACTACCTGGCTTACACGAAGAATGTGGAGGCGAATAGCTCCTTTTGGGTAGCCAAAGGCTCACCAGATGGTTGCCAGGCATACTCTCAAAGCCGTAGGCAGGTTATTTCCGCTCCATGTAATCGACAACTGCCTGCCCTTTGCACCTCCAGCGTGCCTCCTACTACCGACAAGGACAGGGAAGCCGTGAACAAGTCAAAGATCTCTATCTCATTCGATGACTACCATATGACTGGCTATCGTGATGGGCGCTCGTTTCGATTCCTAGGCATTCCCTTCGCAGACCCGCCAGTCAGGGACCTGCGATTCGCACCCCCACGCCCTTACTCAGGTCCCAAGAAGATTGACGCGACTGAACTGGCGGACTCGTGCATCCAATCAGTTTCGGGCTTCGGTACACTCGACAACGGCGGTATCTCGGAGGACTGTCTATACCTGAACGTCTATTCTCCTATCCTGCCCTCTTCACACGACAGAAAGTCCACCCGCAAGCCTGTCGCGGTATACTTTTACGGTGGTGCGTTCACTAGTGGAACCGCGTCCATGGTCGACTACGATGGAGGAAATTTCGCTAGCCGTAACGACGTCGTTGTTGTGACAGTCAACTACCGAGTCGGTGCTCTAGGGTGGCTAACCACGGGCAACCTCACCACGGGCAATTACGGCACACGCGACCAAATCCTCGCCTTGAAGTGGGTCAACAAGTACATCGAAGCATTTGGTGGAGATCCAAACCATGTCACAATCTTTGGCCAATCCGCCGGAGGCCAGAGTGTCATTGCGCTACTCTCTTCGACTGCAGCCCATGGCCTATTCTCCGGTGCCATTGTGCAGTCCGCCCCCGTAGACCTTCCCTGGTTCACACGTGAGGTGTATACCAAGATTGTCACCCCCAACATCGCCGGGGCTGTCGGCTGCAATGGCACCACATCGGAATCCGCCCTCATCTCCTGTCTGAGATCGGTTCCAGCAACCCGGTACCTGGACAACACAACCGAGTTCGAAGCCGCCATGACAGCCTCCACCGAGACCATCGCCAGCGACTGGCTACATTCATCCGAGATCCTCGCATCAATCGAGCCCCTGATGCCCATAGTAGACGACACCGGCAGCGGCATCATCGACGACCAATTCTACCGTCTTCTCGCCTCGAACAGGCTGCCCAACCGCGTCCCCACCATGTTCACAACCGTCACCACCGAGGCCGCCCTCTACGTCGATCAATACGTCCCAAACCTGGGGGCAAGCGAAGCTGCTCTCGAGCTCGTCTACAGCTACGCCTACCCCACCTCCCTCATCAAATCCCTCATAGCCACCAACGCCTTCCCCCTAAACGCCTCAGACCCCGACAGCGTCCGAAACACCGTCGCCGACGCCCTCACCCACAGCGAATGGAGCTGCCCACAAGCCTACCTCCTCCGCCACGGCGGCCGCCACGCATTCCCACACCTCTGGGAAGTCGAAGTCCGACACGGCCACGTCCAAACCACCGTAGATGTCCCCAGCATCTGCTCCCCCAACACCGATTTCAATGCCACGTGCCACTCCGCAGATGTGCTGCCCGCCTGGGGCACTCTCAACAGCAAGACAAAGAACGTATCCCCATACTACAACAAGCGAGACATCCTGCATTCCCGTCTCATGAACGACGTCTTCGGTTCTTTCTTCCGCACCCGTAATCCCAACCCCGATTTGGAGATGCTGAAGCTTCGTGGGCCTGCCTATGCTTCGACGTACCAGATCTTTGGTCCTCGTGGATACTACATGCCTGAGTATGAGGTCGCGGAGCGAAATGTGAGTGTTCTCGATATGCCGCCGTCGGTTGTGAAGAATCCCGGTGTTACGGAGAAGTGTGCTGTGTTTGAGGACTTTGGGTTTAGCTTTCAGAGGGCTAATCTTACTGTTTGAGTGTGTGGGGTGAAGACTATACTGGATACGGATATATATTCTCATGTACGGAAGCGGAAGTTAGTAACTACTATGCATGTAGCGGTAGAAGCATCATGCTGGAGTCGAGGAAAATGAATGTAAATCTAATATAGTAGTAATCTGAAAGAGCCTAACATTGCTAAAATTCATTGCATTGCCTCAATGAGCAGGAACGGTAGAAATATACTCAGTTCTAGGATGATTAAGCGGGAGCGAAATGCAAAGTTTCCTTTCTCGCAATCCACATCTTACGCTCCCAAATACTATGCTATGGTTAATGACAACATCGGCCATAATTATATACTTACCAATCAAACAACCACTAGTAACATATTAAGACCCCTCTTTGGTAAAGGGAAACAATCTGAATTATCTGATATTCGTCATATAGTAAGTAGTGTATACTACCGAGGTAAAAGAGAAAAGATGACCCATGGAATCAAATAAGGTAGAATAAAACAACAGAGAGAATAGTGAGAGACCGCGAAAGAAACAGCAGAACTCCGTCTAACTCTCTAAAAATACTCGTATCGTCGTTAATCGTAACATAGCCGACCGCCATCAGGTCCGTCAGTTCATCATATCATATCATATCGTAGCACGTAGCATTATCATCAAATGTGGGGTATTGGCCATTCAGGAAACCGCCCAAGCAAGTAAAACGCCGGTCATTCATGTATTCCATACCCCGCTTCGTTCTTGCTGTCGTCAATAATGGCTCTGCGCGGTGTCATTATCTAGTCTTTGTAGCGTAGTAGTACTGTAGTCTGGGGGAACGTGTATTCATTAGGTGGGTAATATTCTTTGTTGTCGTGCTTAGAGGTGTGATTCTGAGTAGGAGTGATCATTCTTGTTGACAGATGTAAAGAAAAGGTTGTTGGGATTGTTCACCGGTCGTACATGGTGGACCGTCGGCTTCTCGGAGGATATTCCATGTCTGGCATTCCTACGGGGATTCCTCGGGCTGGCGATGGCTGTACCGGATTGGCCCATCTCTGAGGCCGATATCCGCCTGAGGGGTAGCGGGAACGCTCCGGAGTTGCCGAGTTACTGAAACCAGAGGCGTTGGGGTTGACGTGAGGTCCTCTGTAACTCCGTCGGCCGTCATCGCCCGCACGCATGTCGACGTCGGGTGGGGGAGGCGGTCGGACTGGATAGCTGCCATTCCTGTTCATGTATCGAGGGTGCACGTGCGTGTATACCGGCACTTCATGATTGACGGGGACAGCTGCGGGATCGCTAAACACGTGGTCGCGGAATGTTGGCCTTGGAGTACGGGGAGGGCGGACCGGCTCCTCGGCATATATTCTCGATGAGCGTGCTCGACGGGGACCATCGGAGTCGTAGGGTCTGGCCGAGCTGGCATTGTACATGTCCCGGTGCATGTATCGTCGCTGATCATCCGGGGAGATTGCCCGTTCGGGTCTTCTGGCGTAGGATTCATGCGAATGGCGGCGAGCGTGAGAATGGTGCGGAGTGTCTGGACGCAGATGACGATGGTGTCGATTAGCGCTGGGAGACGCGCGGCGTACTGCACCTCCAGAATCTTCGGATGACGCATCGGATGCACTGTTCCCAGGCAATGTATTTGGACTGACAGGCCGGGAATACGCCGGAGTGCGATCACGACCTCTTGGTTCGGGAACAGACTTGGTCCACATGGGAGGTGAAGGAGCTCGGCGAGGCGCCTCAACGTCTGGTGCACGGGGGAAGTATGTTGACCGAACCCGACGGGTGGCTGGTGGTGGGTACTCGCCGCTGCGACGCCTCTGGTGCCTACTGGGAGGGGAAGGTTCCTCTGGGACTAGGTGAGGGCGATGGGTTGACGACCGACGCCGTGGAGGGAAGCTGGTCTCTTCCCTGGTGAGTGGTATGTCTTTGTTGGAGAAGTGAGAATGGTAGGTGCCAAAGCTCGGTGGAGATGCACGCAAGATGTTTCTCTTAATGTAATCGAGTTCGAAGCGTCGACTAACCGACTCGTGCCATTCTACCATTTCCGGGTCTGGTCTGTCTGGGAAGGCTTCCCGCGGAATTTGTTTGGGAAAGAACTCCCCACTTGGAGTTTCAATATCCCACAATTCGACCGCATTCTGAAGGTACCGGCAATGCTCGTCCGGATCGAGAAGGAGCTGAATGGTCTGCCATCGCACAAAGCCATTCGGCTGAAGAGCTGGAATGGCGGGGGGTTTATAAGGATCGGAGGTAGGCTGAATACTATGAAAGCATCCCAGGCGTTGGTAGATGAAGGAAAGCGCGGACGGTTTGGTCTGGAGAAAGAGGACGTCGTAGTTGCCGCCCACCTTGCGATAAAAAGCAGCCAGTCGTTCTGGAGTGAGGTCGGCGGTAGCGTAGTCGTCGAAGGATGTCTTCGCACGCGAACAATGGGAGATAAGCTTGGATTCATATTGCGCAGCAACTCAGGAGAAGCTCCCCCCATTCGCGACTTACGATGATGCGGGCAATTTCCAGGCACAGCTGTTCCAGCAGCGGGGCCGGACTCTTATCGGCATTGATCAACCCTCCCCAGTAACTCGGGCCCTGATGATCATGGGCGGAAAACATGGCCGAGCTAGAATGGGGCCCGGTGTAGAGGCATTAGACGGGCAGTGAGGGCAGCGGGGACATCAATTGGGGGGGGGAGAATGGGGGGACAGAAGGAGGTTGAAGAAGGTGGATTGAAGAACGAGGCTGGGAATGTGGTTGTTAGTTTTGGTGAGGTGCAGCACTGCACCTGCACCTGCACCTGCACCTTGTGCCGCAGCAGCTCTTCATGCCATTCAAGGCATAGTGAAGACGCGTGATCGCGGGCGGTTAGTGGCCTGTCAAGCGCAAGGCTTCGGCCTGGCGGTCAGGCACCCATCCAGCACAGGCTCCACTGCGGGGGAGCCCAAAGGATGTCAACTCGTTTGCTGGCACCGTCAACACGCCAACTCAATCCGCCTCATCTGCTCCCCTTCGTGTTATTGGCGTCGGACCATGCTGGCGCTGTATGCGACAGAAAGCCAAATGGGGCCCTGCACGAGGCCGCTTTTGGGTACCTGAAGGTTTTGAAGGTCTGACTTCCGGTCTGCCCTCCTCCGCCCAAAAGTGTCACTCGCCATTGTGGGAATCACCTGATGATGGGTTGGGTTGGAAGGGTTGCCCCCCTTTGAGAGAGAGAGACTATCTCTTACTGCTCTTTGACTACAGATTCCAGATGGACTTGATCTACTGGCTTCGTTACATTCTGATGACCCCCTATCCCTAATACAGCTGGCTTGATCCAAGCGACAGAGCTCCATACCCATTTTCACCTGTTGGCCTCGGATGAGGTACATGATCTAGATTAGCATCATTCGTGACCACAATTTCGAGCCCACATTGGAATGATATGACACGACCCAACCCTCATTTGAGCTGATCAACAAACGCTAATGGGCGAAGGCATATGCTCCCATCCTCCAATAATCCCGTCTCGGGTTATCTTTGGTAGTTCTACAGGAAGACTGCCGAGGACTGCTGAAAAATATGACTTATGGCATGTGCGTAAGTTTGGCTGTATCCTCTTGTCTCAAACCCACGAAGAGAACTCTATCTTCTCTCTGAAATGACTGAGGAGAAGCATGCACGTATGCAACGATGCCACCAAAGACATCTCTTCCCAAAGGGTATGGTCCGGGCAGCCGAGCCTTATGGAGCAAAGACCAGCTCCTGCGCCACCTGCTCGTTGCGCAGGCTCCGCTGGTGCCAGGTCCGGCTGGATCGTAGGCGAGGCCCGCGCCACAAGCCGCTGGAATTACTTCCACTATCACCAGGGCTCATCTTCGGATGATGGTCTCCGCCAGCCACCCCGAGTAATACCTCGAGTCTCTCAGAAGCTAGGTCTTCCCACACGCGAATGTCCTTTCAGTACGAGCCGATTACCATGCTGTATATCGCATTTACATGTTATGATAAACAGAAGAGTAAGAATACTCTCTATATGTTTCCGCGAGATCTGTCAACGTGTTTGGTGGCAATACCTGGTTATCTTTAAAGGGAGTCAGGCGTCAAGGCTACTGATATCTTCTCCCAAACAACCAGATGTGGTGAAAGATCTCGTCGTGATAACTGCAATGAAGCGGAGCACAATTACATGCATCAGTACGTACTGTAGCAAGGATGAGTGTGAGTGCATAGGGGGCGATCCAGTAGATCCAGCTTCTTTCACCCTCCATGATGAACACAGTTCTTGCTGAAACACCGATTCGAGCTGATGCCTGCCTATGCCGTACGGGAGTAAGGCACCCGTGAAACAAGGGTTAGGATATTTAATTCCAGGTGGCCCAACTAGTTTCGCAGTGAGTAAGCTCAATTCTGATAAATGAGTTCCAGCCAATGGAATCAACATAGCTGCCAGCCACTCGTCCCTCACAGCAACCCCACGAAGGACAGACAAGGTAATGTGGAAACTCCTTGTCCCCTTACTCGACTCTTGATTCCCATTGCAGAACCTATTAATAGACAGGAGACAAGCCTTTGGCTTGGCTAATGGTGGGTGGGGCGTTTTCTCTCCTGGCCGCGCTTGCCAGTATGTGTGTATACTCTGTGCACATGGCCTATGTGAGTCAAATCATGCATGCACATGAGGATGTCGCATGAGCTCCAAGATAATTCAAACATAGATGCTGTAAGTGTACTTTATTGCTATCCCGAAATGTCCTTGATAAGTATGGCTTACCAAACCAGTTCATGGTCCCCAGTGTTCAGACACGAAATTGGAGGTAGTGAATAGGCACAAGTCGAAGTATCCGTCCACGCCTGTAATCTTGTGCTTCGGCCCTGGAGTTTCTTCATGAAAGGCGTCTTGAATCAATACCTGAAGAGCCGGATCAGATCGCAGAACATTTGCGAGTCGGACAGTCGAAGAATGTGAGTAAGAACAAGGTTTGGAGAAATTCGGGGAATAATTTACAGCATTCTCTCAAAGTACCGGGACAACCTTTAATATTGAGGGACATACTTTGGCCTCGTTGGCCTAGCCTGGGAAGACTGCTGCGACGCGGTTGGCCTTTGGGAGAATTGTTTGTTGATAGGCATCGAAATACCGGGTCGCCATGCTTGTTGCTCGTGCCTGACCAGACCAAGCCGACCGGCATGACCACGTACCTTAATCAATCGAACCGTGGGCCGAAGATGCTCGTTTTATTGGGTGCAGGACCAGACCTGTCAGATTCCGGTGGTTGTGATTGGGCGGCGTGCTGCCGATCCAGATTCCGCGCCGACCCTGGCCCGGGCCCGTCATTCCCGCCGAGCTGTTTGGAATTCACGCACCTCTACGGCAGCATTGCAACGAGTCCAGCATCCGATGCTGCTGGTATTCAGCAATAATGCCCTCGATCTTCCCTGATCCATCCTCGCTTGAGCTTTTGTTATTTTTCTTAATCCCTGTTATACCCGCGTTTGCGCTCCCTGTTGACGTCTCTCGTTCTATGGTCGTTCGGGAGGTCACAACTAGTCCATTTTGTGAAGCCTTCAATTGTTAGACTGATTCAATCTCTACTTCACTCTCTTTCGCTGGCGCTCCAGCCGTAAGCGAAAGCGTACGTTACCGCTCATATTTTGGTTGACTGTGTCAACGTAGCTTTGTTGTTATCTTTCAAATTTACTATCCTTGACGCCTTCAAGCTCCAGGCTGAGCCATCGTACGGCCCTTCAATCGACGGCACGGACACCTTATTTATTCTGAAACCAGTGAATTGCGGCACCCCATGTCTGGCAACTAGTGGCGCAGCGTGATCATGGCACTTGTCCGGGACCCGGCGTTCTGGAAACGCTTCTCTGCCGCTATGCACCTCGACGAAGAAGCAAAGACGGAAACAGGACCAAAGAAACCTACCATCTGGACGTATGTCAGGGTCCCTCGTGTGACATTATAGTTCACCTGGCTAATTATCAATGAAAAATGGGCAGAGATCATTGGATTGAGGCCCAACGCCAGAAAAGAAGGCGGACTTTCATCTGTGGCATCTTGATCTTTCTCATAGTAGCGATAATTGTTGCGGCCATTGTTGTCGTCATCTTGTGGCTGAAATCGAAGAACTGGCTCAAGCCTGAAACAGAAGCAGTGCCGATGTGAGACAAAAGTGTTAACTTCATTGGCCCATACAAATCAACAACGAATACCCTGTGGCTCAGTGGTGTTTGAATGCAACATTGGTCGCGATATCATCAATAGAAGGCGGAAGTACGAGTCCTTCAACGTTACTGAAGGTTCGATTCTCCCAAGGAAACTGTGCTGGGGCCATCTCATACCATCTCAGCTGAAAGTGAAAGGCGGAGATTTTGGAAATCGAGGTTGGGGAAGCGGAAATGTGGAAAGACAGGGGATTCTGTGAATACGACATCTGGACTGGATATGGACGAGCAGGTCTCATCTGTAAAATTAGTCTCATCATACGGCGTTCAAGGTTGGCTTTCGGAGAAGAATACCCGGCATATGCTCGCGGACATTCCGGCATCTACTAGGCGCGGCTGAGTTTATAATGATCAAACATGATGGACTTCACGTTGACTCGAATCTTCTTAAAAGACGCTGGGTGGTCCTTGCTATGGTCCCAAATAATGAAACGAGTGGACACCCTGAGGCACAGAATATCTTAGCACATTGTTAAACCATCAACCTTCGGCAGTGTTGGGAGCCGACTGATCCGCCTTGAACTTATTGAGCGAGACAAGCGGATCGCTTACTAGACTAATGACAAGTGTCGAGTACCAGATGACTAGACGAGACTAGGAGATAAGAAGTTTGTGTAGGAGCAGTCTAGTCTTCGTTTATTACTTGAATGATACTAGGAAGCTTGTTATCCGCATGGACCTGCCGAATGCGGCAACACAAGCGCCAGCAGCCGCTTCTGTATCAGTCACGTGTTGTATCTGGCATTGTCATCCAGGAAGCTCTTGCATTGAATAACTATCCTCAGTGAAATGCGACAGGCCTAAGTTAACAGCGTGAGTAACGAACAGGTGCCAGGTGTATCTAGACATGACTGTCATAGCTTATCGTGATGCATTGGAAGCTCGAACAGCTCAGTGGGCGCCGTACCGGAAGCGAACAAGTCAGCTTGGACAGAGAGCGCTTATCAGCGGGTCTAGCTTATCGGACTTCTCCGCACGTGTGGTGCTTCCCCCGCAATAAAAGGAAGGCGTCCCCCTGCGTTGTGACGGATCTCTTTTTCTGCGCGGAACCTTGCTCTCCTCCTTTCTATCTCTCTCTGTCCTCCCCCTTGGGCTTCTGCATAGACTCCTAAGGAGGTGACACACGATGCTTCCCCCCTTCGATTACTTTACGTACCGTCGCATCCGGTAGGTTACCCCGATGCCTCCACGCAGCAACCCAAGCAGTCCTACATAACCCACGTGCAACTCGGCCGACGGCTCACTGATCATTTACAGGGACCTCAAGAGGAGGGAGCGGGCGGCTCGATTTGCATCGCTATTGCCAGACTACCATGCGCCCTTCTCGGCTATCGACAGAGCTATCATCAACAAGCCTATCCAGGATTTGGTGTATGAGGTCCAGAATGACTCCCTGGCACCTTTAGATGTCCTGCGCACATACGGCAAGGTTGCAGTCAAGGCTCACGAGAAGACAAATTGCGTGACTGAGCTTCTATTGCCTGAGGCAGAATCATGGGCCCAGTCCGAAGTAAACCTCAAGGGTCCCCTGGCGGGTGTGCCCATCTCTCTGAAAGATTCGGTGCAAATCAAGGGCTTCGATATTACTCTTGGCTATACCAAGTTTGCGTGTAAACCGTATAAGGAGGATGGACCAATGGCAAAGCTGTTAAAGGATGCTGGTACGTGGCCTAAACTACGGAACGTCACAAAAAGTATACCTTCGCTAATAATGAACCCCCTCAGGCGCCGTCCCATATGCGAAAACGGCACTGCCCGTGACGCTTCTGTCGTTCGAATCAGCAAACGCTCTCTGGGGTCATTGCCTTAATCCACACGTCCCTGAATACTCCCCTGGAGGCTCGACGGGTGGTGAAGGTGCTCTGCTGGCTCTTGGTGGTCGCATCGGTATCGGGTCTGATGTCGCTGGCTCGGTTCGCGTTCCCGCGGCCTGGAGCGGCATCTACTCCCTCCGCTGTAGTACTGGCCGTTGGCCCAAGGTTGGAGTCAACACCAGCATGGCTGGCCAGGAAGGTGTTGCCAGTGTCTTCAGCCCGATGGCCCGTACTTTGAACGATCTCACCTATTTCACTAAAGCTATTGTCGGAATGAAGCCTTGGAACTACGACCATACCGTTCACCCTATCTCCTGGAGAGAAGATGAGGAAAGCGAAGCGCAAAACAAAAAGCTGAGGATCGGCCTCATGAGCAATGACGGTAAGTTTCAAGAGTGGAGACGTAAAGGATGCTGCTGGACGTTACTGACCACATGCAGGTGTTGTTCCCCCAACGCCGGCCATTGCACGTGCTGTTTCCACCACAGTAGCCGCCCTCACCGCCGCTGGACATACTGTGTCTGAGATCACACCCCCGGCTGCGGCTGACACTTTTACCGGTCTCTCCCTCGCCTCGCAGCTGCTCAACTCTGACGGGTGCGTCACTTTCAACTCGCATCTGCACAGCTTTGAGCCATCCGACCCTGGTGCGGATCAGCTGACACGGATTTGCAATCTGCCCCGTCCTCTACGTTATCTCTACTATCTTTGGGTTCGGTACATCCGACGGGATGAGAAGTGGGCGACGCTGATCCGCGGATTTGGCCCCAAGTCTGCGGCGGAGCTTTGGAAGCTCACTGCCCAGCGGGAAGCTTTCCGGGCGACCTGGCACAGCTGGTGGGACGCCGAGACGCAGCAGTACGATTTCATCCTCTGCCCCGTCAATGCGACGCCGGCTCTGCCCCACAAAGCCATGCACGATGCTGTATCTTCATGCGGCTACACGTTCCTCTGGAACCTGCTGGACTACACGGCCGGTGTCCTGCCTGTCTCGCACGTGGACGCGAAGAAGGATGCCCTGTCAGGGCCATACAAGAAGGTGCTGAAACAGCTGGGAGCCAGCAACGCGGTGGCCTACGGTGCCTGGAAGCACTACGACGCGGCGAAGATGGCGGGATTGCCTACCGCGGTGCAGGTGGTGGGACGCAGATGGCAGGAAGAAAAGGTGCTGGGATACATGGCGGCAGTTGAGGAGGCCTTGGAGCAGTATCAGGACCCGGTGACTGGGGAAGGAGGAAAATACCCATTGATTGAGCTTGACTAGATTTATTCCCCAGAATTTTTTTCCAAATGGGAGGGATGAATGGACGAAGTATATTATTACGTCTATTTTTTTAAAGTAAAGTCTATATAACTGGAAGTGGGTAGGGTAGACAAAAACTATTATCCTCTGCATCGAGATCCGGGCCGAACCATGGACCAGCCCAGGTCACCGGGGAAGAAGCAGGGGGATGGGGTCTGGAGAGAGCAGCGGCCGATCACATCTAGCCCATCGGTTACTGATGAAGGAAAGGATAAGAGGATAGAGATTTAGGTTATAAGTCGCCGAGTCATGGTCTGAGGTACGTCATTCGGGGGGAGTGTGGCCCATTGTTCATGTGATGAGCAAGGCAGAGAGAGTAGGTTAATCCTGGGACGCCACCCATCCCCAACCCAAATAAATCCCCCCAAATTCTCCAGGGGCGAAGGCACCATCGCCGCATTAACCTTAAATGGGATGGCGTTGCAACAAGCTGAGCTAAGTAAGTAAGGACTTGGGGCCCGGCCCTTGTCTGTGACCGGCTCAGAGCATAATATTCTGTTAGTACAGTTAAGCATGTTTATTTTGCTCTGCATGAGAGAGGTACTGTACTTAGTCTAGACAATCTTTGAGTGTTTGCTGCTGCTTTTGATCTGTCATGTCTAGAACGCTGATCTCGGAGCAAGTGATCATCAGTAAAATGGGTCGGTCAATGCTGGGTTTAAGCTGCTGCTGCTGCTGCTTCGGATATCTAGAGAAAAGCGCAGAACCTAGAAGAGAAATAAAATAGTAGTACTGATAAGGGGAGAAATGAAAAAGAAAGAACGAAAGAAAAGGAGTGACTGTTAGTTGTGGGAGTGACCTGTCAGGCCGAGCTTGCAGCGGATGGGTCCGATAGTGTGGGCAAAAGAAAAGAGGATATACTTTTGCGGTCAACCTTGGGAATTTCCCCGCATTGACCGGTGGTTGGTTGGTTGGCTGGCTGGGATCCATGGATTGTGCTTGTCAGAGAGAGAGGGTAGGGGATTTTAAGGTGTCGGGGTGAGCGATGAGTTAGTGAGTTAATTGAGTGAGTGAGTGTGGAACGGGGGAGAGGAAGAGAGGGTGGTGGTGGTGTTTGGAGGGAAAAGAAAAGATGATATGATTACGAAGGGATTAATGAAAAATAACAAAAAAGGAGACAGAGAGAGATAGGTAGCACTTCTTACGCTCACTGGAGGTGGTAAGGTGGTGTGGAGGAGGAGGAGGAGGGACCACTGCAGAGGATGGATCGATCGGAGAGCAAGCATAACTAACTAACTAACTAACTAACTAGAGCAATTAGTAGATAGTGCGAATGTTAGTCGCTGAACTAGACACGGATCTAAGTTCAGTCAAGATGGTTTAGTTTTTTGACAGGCACGAATTAATCGCTTGGACGCTCTCAATGGTTGGGGATTTTGCTTTTTTGGCTCTCTTCAGCGACGATCCGCGCCGCTTTTCCCTCGTCCTTTTTTCCTGCTCTGGCTTTTCGCTTCTCTCTCTCTCTCTCTCTCTCTCTCTCTCTCTCTTCTGCCTTTTGTTCTCTCGGATTTTCTTCTTCCCCTCCCCCAATTTTATCCGCTCACCCAATTTCCCCCATCCTTCCGTCATCCATTCTCGCCCCCTTCTTCTTCTTCCTCTTTCTTGTCCCTCCCCCTCCTCCTTTCCCTCCCCGGAATATCGCTCAAGTACTCCCCTGCGTTCAATTCCTATTTAGCCTAAAGATTAGCGCCAAACGTCGGTCCGATGATTCTTCCCTCGTCTCGCGTCTTGTCCGTCCCTCATTGATGCGGCCCAATCAAGCCTCCGCCGCCGCCGCCGCCGCCGCCTTCGCCTTGACTACAACCACTACGTCCACTACTACCCCTGCTATCTTCACCACCATCCTCGTCCCCTGGTGCGCCTAAACAACCTCCCTCCTTCGCTTCAATCTCGTCTCGCTTCGTCCACTGCATCCTCCTCGCCTCGCCGGAACAGAATGCTACCCTGGGCGTCTACCGTGCTCAACCGTCCTCGTCGCATCCTGTGCTCTTGATCGGCAATGACCCTTAGCGGTGGAAGAAAGCGAAGCAGAAAAAGAAGAAAACAAAGCCCTCATGGCGTCTACTAAAGGTGTCGCTGCCGGGCGGAAGAAGGACGCCATTCACTTCGTCAATGCGCGCCCAGCATCTGAGACGGAGCGGATCAAAATCCAGCGGCTGGTCCGCGCCCATGTGGGCAAATGGATTTCCGACCAGACCAAAGATCGTTCGTCCGGCCCAGAATCGCCCGACAGCAATCAATCCCAGTCGTCCTCCTCGTCCCCAGATGCCACCAGTCAGTCTCCGCCACAGGGTGCAGTTCCGCCCGGTCCAGGCCTCCATTTGTTGACGCCTCCGAACGGCTCTCCGTCCCCCGCTGCTCTAACGCCTTCCGCCCTTCCCCTGACCTTCCCCTCACAACACACCCCTCCCTCTGGGACACCCATTCGCCGTACTTCATCGGATCTTTCCACGCCTTCTCCAGAATATGGATATGCCGACTGTCCGTCCTCGGCGCAGGGGGTGGCAGGCGAGTCGCAGTTCCAGTTTGATCCGGAAGAACTGGAGTTATCCCCCGAGACCGTCTGGCAGTTCCAGCACCAGACTCTCGATGAAACACCCTATGATCAAAGCGAACCTATGAAGAGGACTACGACTTCTGATTCGTTCAGCGCACCGGCTCCCTCGTCGGCTACATCGATGGATTTTATTGAGAGCTTTGGTTGCGTCGCCGTCGATCCGTTTCATACGAACCCAATGGATCTGGCAAGAACGGAAATTGCGGCTACAGAAGAATACTGTTCGTGCCCATCTCTGTTCCTTTATTACATTCTTATTCCAGAGCGCTAACATATGGTATCCGTAGGTCTCTATGTCCTGTGGCCCGGCCTAACCCCCGTCTCTCCCGGTCAGGAGACGCGACCATCCAGCACCAGCTGGTTACCTCTCGCTTTACAAGATCGTACCTTATTCACCGCCTTCGTGTTCGGTTCTCTATCTCACAAGCGCCTTCGGTGGCTCAATGGCTGGATTGCACGGGAATCCTTCCTGCCAGAAGAGCAGCGGATTTTGCAATGGTGTGAACTGGAAACCATTCAGAACGTCACGCGGGAAGTCAGCAATCCCAGTCGAGCGGTGTGCGATTCAGTAATTCTCGCTGTCATCTGCATGGCACATAATGTCGCCGAAGATCATGGACGGGGCATTCATCGGACTCCGCCGTTCGATCCGCCGCTACCACGCTTGCAGTGGCTAGACGTCTATGGGGCCCTTCCGCCGAACCTGGTCCATATCAAAGGTTTAGTGCAGATGGTGCGGTTACGGGGAGGTATCGAGAACCTGACCCTCCCTGGGCTCGCTGCAACCCTGTCCTTGTATGTCTTATCTTCCCCGGGATTCTCACTTTTCATCACAACTAACAATACTTCTTCAATTTTAGCTCCGACATTGTGACCTGCAGCACCTTCCTCATGCCACCCGTATTCACCTTCATTCCCCTCTTCCACGAGCGGCGAAACTTCACCCTGCAGAGAATGCTGGGCTTCACAACCGTCGATGTAGAGCGCCGATACGCTCCCCTTCGAGACATCGGCCTCACCGCCGAACTAGTAGAAGTCCTATACGCCATGCATATCTACATGAGACTCGTCGAAGAGCACATCAAAGCCCACCTTGTCAACCCCGACTACTCCCTTATTTCCGACCAACGCAACCTCACCCAATACACCCTCCTGTCCCTCCCCGCAGCCAGCCAACTCGACGGGTTTTCCGCCTACAAGCCACACGAAATCATCTACGAGGCCTGCCGACTCGCGGCCCTCATCTACGGCGTCGGCGTCGTCTTCCCCCTCCCCTACCAAAGCACTCCCCTCGGCCAACTCGCCAAGCTCATCCAAAACGTCCTACAAATCTCCGACCTCGCCTCCACCTGGAGCCACCCACAAGCCCGCATTGCCCTCTTCTGGGTCCTCGTCCTCGGCGGCATCGCCGCAGACGACCGGCCCGAACGAGCCTGGTTCGTCCACGTCCTCAGCCAAGCCGCCGCCAGCCACGGCATCAGATCCTGGGTCGATGCCCGCAAACTCCTCGGTCTAATGGTCTGGTCTGATCGTGCCTGTGACCGACCGGGTAGTGATCTCTGGGCGGAGGTGAAACTAGCCATGGTTCGAATGGAGTGAATTATCCTATACCCTCTCTCTTTCTCTCCCACTTGCACTCCATCATCCATGCCATTCTAGTTCATGTTCCCCCTTTTACATTCCATCAATTACCCCCACTTAAATGGTCTACTCGTTTTCTTATTTTCCAATTCTCTTATTTCTATATTTTTAATCTTTTATTGTTGTTATTACTATTATTATACCCCGCTCGGAAGGAAGTGTGCGGTAGATAAGTATGAGTTACGAGGTTACGAAGCAGCAGCGAAGCAGAAGCAGAAGAAGCAGAAGAAGCAGTGAGGTAGGATGGGATAGGATGGGATGTGTTGCAGGGATAACGGATACCTGTACCAGCTTGTTGGTGGTGGTTATTGTTTGTTTTTTTTTCCGTGTGTGCGTTGTGCGGGTTATGTGTGTGTGTTTCATCCAGAGTGCAGTCAGTACATTAGATCGTCACTTGCTTGGTGTAACTACGAGTATATACAGGTGTTTGGGAGGAAGAGAAATTGAGGAAGGAAGGAAGGGAATATAAGTATGATACTAGTTAATGAAGTGATATTATCATTTTATTTTATTTTATTCTATTCTTTTCATGAATGGTCGTGTCGTGTCGTGTCGATCTGGAGTGGGGTGGGGTGGATTGAACAATAACTGATATGAAATGAGAAAGGAAGAGATAGAGAGAGACAAGACTGCTGGTTTATGCCCTAGGTAAATATATCATCCCAACCCTTCCAAACAATGATAATCCAATCAGCTGCTGTAACTATCTATGTGTCTATCTACAGGGGAAGGAATGTATAGGCATGAAGTAGAACCGCCAGGGTATATGAACCCAATCGAGCGATAAGCCTTCTTAACCGGCAAGGCTTGTTAAGAAGACGGGCCCCCAACTGCAAAGGAACTCCGACGGCCCCGGATACTATTACCTAGCAGCGGTGTCGTCTCATCCGCATACCAGTCCCGAGCATTCACCCGGTCATCATGGCCAGCCACGAGTCCACTCTCAGCGTTGGCTCCATTTGCGGCTTCTTCTTGGGCTAACTTGGCGGCGGCTAACTTCTTAGTCTGCCATGAGACGTATGCGACCAAAGCTAGGCCAACGGGGAAGGTTATTCCTGTAAGCATCGCGTTGACGGGAATGGGATTGCGGTCGAAGACGCGGAAGACAAGTGTGTCGAGGCCTGTCTGAGCGAAGTTTCCTAATCCCGCAAGACAGATGATGAGGCCGTACACCTTGCCGAAGGTTTGGAAGCCGAAGACCTTGGAAGAGTAGTCAGAGACAGACGTATAGTAGAACGGCCGGTATATGACGAAGAGAATGATATTGGCGTAGCCGGCGAGGATGCTGGGGATGCAGCCGAGGAGGCCAATGACCGTGGCTGTGATAACGAGGATACCAAGCACAACTGGGGTCCTAGCGTTGTCGAGGATGGCACCAGTGAAGGGGACGGAGATCAGGCCGCCGAGAGGGAGTAAAACGTCGAAAGTAGAATTCAACGCTTTGGCACGCTCGGACGAGTCTAGAAGATAGGTGTATTGTTGACGAATGGTGGCGACGAAGTAGTTGATTCGAAGCATTTGGAGGACGGTGAAGAGTGTGATGAGCACGAACCATGGGGTGCGAATTTGCTGCAAGGCTGAGCGGCCATGAAGGGCACCCCAGACACCGCCAGCAGTGTGAGAGATAGTCGCAGTCTGCTCTACTTCTAGTTGTGACTGATGGTCCTGCTCGGGCGCAGGGGCATGTAGCAAGTCCTCTATTTGATTGATAACAGTCTGCCGCTGAAGACGGCGGTCGTTGCGCTGCCGTTCCCCTTCGTTACGGTCATCAATAGCTTCGTCCACGCGGTCAGTTGCCTCCGCTACGATTTGGGCTTCCGCGTGCTGGACAAGTTCTCCTGCCGTCTTGTAGGAGGTAGTGGGCATGACCGTTAGCTGAGCGGTCAAGATGAAGATCGGTACAATGAGATAGATAGTGAAGAACCGCGATGTGGTGAAAGCGCCATCAGTCTTCTCGTTTAATAGCCGAAACACGAGAAAAAGTGCGCTGGAAGCGTCGAAAGCACCCGTGAGGGTGGATAAGATCAGACCAGAGTGGGTCGGGAAGGTGTTCGACAGTTGATATGATGGGACGAAGATGAAGGGGCCCCCGAGGGATAAAAAGAGGTATCCTGGTAAATAAGCATCAAAGGATAGTTTGGGTGCAAGTCCGAGTAGAAGACTGCCCACGGTCAAACAGATACTGCCGATGATGCCACACACGCGGGGGCCATGGGTGTCTAATATGGCACCTACGGGCAAGGCTGACACATTTGTTGCAACGGCGGCTACCGTAAACATTAAGTTTAGCCTGGAAGTAGTCTGTTAGCTCTTATGTGCCGATACAGATCGGTATGTGAGACGACGCACCGGATGTCCTGTCGATAGCATACATCTGAGCCGCTATCGAGCTCGTCCTTTGAGCACAGGTTGCGATAGACTCCTTCTTTAACGAAGATGGGTTTGATTGCCGCGAAGCCAAAGACTACGCCTGCAGAGAACAAGCAGTATACAACTGCGATACATACCTGCACTTTGGAAGGTCAGAGTGTGCATTGTCTCAGTGGTGAGATAAACAACTTACAGATTCGTTTCGAGCGGCTAACCTCAAAGGCTCCCGTAGTTTCTAAGCCCGCAGGTTGCTGTGGCCTCAGAGTGTCATCCTCTTGTGGTTGCTCCAAAGGTTCAGCTTCATCAGCCCGAAGGCGTCTGGGTGATGCACCTCGGTAGGGTCTATCGGGCTCATCCACGAAGGTCTCGTTCCAACCGGGTCCAGCATAAGGATTAAAGTTCAGGCGATCTCGGAAGGGGGGACGACTACTAATGTTTGATTGAAAGGATGACGATAATGAAGGCTCCGGGAGGTCATGATATCTATCTTCATCGTCCGAGTCCTCTGGTCTCGGCTGACGGCGGAATGCAGCAGGGTTCTGTTCCCAAGACTCCAGGAAAGAGATGCGATTGAGAGACATTTCTCTACTGTGTGCAATGGGAGGTTAGACATGGCTAGAGACCGGGATTTGCTTTTTTTCGGATGGATTACCTCGGACAATCCCCCTACCCCGTGATTCTGGTCCGTCGAGCGACCAGATATATATAGTGTGATATGTATACAGTAGCAGATATGCGTGGTATTCGCGAGGGACAAGCTATGACGATGTCTGGTTGGCTGTGGAGTCCGACCCGTTTTCGGCCCGTCGATCAAAAAAAGGAGGGGCGGAGAAGCTTCAAACGTGGAATGGGGTAGTAGATAGGGCAGATAAAGCGTGGAACGAGGATCCCTTGCTGCAGTGGAGGATCAATTGCATCTGGGCGCACAGAAAGAGTCAACGTCGGACGGTGATTGAATGCATCGCCGATCCGGGATTTCTGTGCTGCGTCGCCCAAAGAAGAAGCGGCGATGTGCTGCCAGCAATCACCTGACTGCTGCTTTCCCCGCGCCTGCTGTTTTCGGTCACGCCTCCATTCCTTCCATTTTCTCTCGTTTGTTTGTCTCTACTTCTCGTCCCCAATTTTGAGCGATGGATGGAAAACTTTATTGCCCTTTGGCTTCCTGTTCCCCTGCTCATCTTATCATCTCTGATCATCGTTGTCTCCAGTTTTCCCTTACTGCTAAATTACTACTCCTTCCTACTTTTGACTTTCCCCCGACCGATTTGTGTCCGAATATATAATGGTCTGGAAAGCTTATCAGATGTCAATTGGCTCACGTAGCTTTATGATCTACAAGCCCCCCAACCCTTTAGACCCTCCGCAGTCTCCCTGAAGGCTGCAGCTGCGCCAAAGGTTGTATGACTACCCCATGTCATTGGTCTGAACCTCCTCCTTCGGATCTAAGTAGCGGCATATTCGTGTGCTGGGTGCTCACGGGATCCCAGAAACCATCATACTACGGGGTTCTCTTAGCACCACTGGATCGGTGGTGCTACCAGAGAGAGGTTCTTCATCAGGAGACTAGTGCATCTAGATCTTTCAGTCATCATACAATGCAATGGGCAATTGCAATGCTTCCTGCGCAGACAGGCCACTGGTTCGATTGGCTGACAAGTCACGGAACGCCTCTCAACTCGACTGATGCGCTGTCGTTTGCTTTTCCCGCCCTAGTAACTCTGTCCTGAAAATATTCCGGCCCTTCTGATTGGCAGTGGCCACCATACCACACTAGATACAAGCGGAGAAACAGTGTTCACGGACCATCCGGAGGCTGGAGCTGCGGCACACCCCTCACCTTGGTGATGCGAACAAATCCATTCGCCGGAGAGCAGCAATGCCGAAGGGGAAAGTCAACGGACACAGGCCCAGGATCTGCGTGAGCAACAGATAGGTTCAACAGGGGGCCTCATGTTCCCTTGCCAATGGTACCGGCAGTCACAATCTAGACCCGTCGAGTGGCAGGGGTAGGGGGACTAAGCAGTAAGCCTCTGTCGAATGGTCATTACAGGACAGTAGCGATGTATCCGAGATGCTCACTAACAACCCACAAGCTGGCTAGGATGATCAATACTTAGGACACTGTGGCTGGTTGTTGGGAGCTGGAACCCACCGGGGCCATGCACGGCTGACACCCTAAAAGTCCGTCACATTGCAGACTTTTTTTTCCTCCCCCAAAGCTCCAAGAACATAGTTGCTGGTAGCTGAGAATTGGATGGAGCTCCTGACGAAAGGTGCAATAAAAAGTGTCCATTGCTTTCCTCGCTAGGCTAGCTTGAACCGAAACGTTCCGGCGCTGGTGGACTTCCCATTTAGCTCGTGAGGATTTTCTGCTTCGGGCAGTGATCAGAGGCGGGCGTATGTGTCCATCACCATGCGCTTCGTCGGAGAGAAAAAGTAGCGACAATTGAATCAGCGGCATCATTTCCCGAACACTGGCTAGACTCCCTCCATATTGTATCCAGGGAAATTAAAAACGGGCGCGCTGGCTTATTTCTCGGGTGTGATGGGGAACCGTTTTGCCGGCCATGTTTTGGGTTCGGTTTGGGCCCCTGAAAGGCTGAAACCTGGAGCGACTGGCAAAAAAAGGTCGGGTCTGGTGTTCACGCTAAGGAAGAGATCGACTCGAGCCGTTCTTGTTTTTGTATAGGGTTCTTTTTCCCTTTTTCTCGCCCCTCCAATCCTTATTTGCCCTGGGGGCTCCATGGCCATCACGCCGGCGCTCCACTCCGCATGAACCATCCTCCATTGGGCATTTAACCGTTGAACATTGTTCTGCCCATCCTAATCACCGTTGCTGAGGCGGTCGCTTTTAGCTGCAGCGGAGTAGTCCAACATCGACTCGGCCTGGCTCCCCTTTCTCCTGCCTCTTCCTCTTTATCTTTCGCACATCAATGGCTGCTTCCTGCCGTTGATGCCTCTGCCCCTCCATGGCTACTGTTGCGACTGCCTGTCGAGGACCGACCTGACAACAACGTGATGAGGGGGTGGTAAGTTCTGGCGGCCCCTGGTGCGAATCTTGTTTCTTTTCTTTCTTTCCTAGCCCAGTCTGTTGGGATGCCATTTGGGCGGCATGCGGCCGCTGCTTTTCGACCAAGCTAATGCAACCGTTTACGTTCAGTCTCACCTGCCGTCAACGCCATCTCAAATGTAATTCATTCTCCCCTGCAGAAACCCGGTTTATCGGACGTGCATGGCCGGCTTTCCAGTTCAGCGCCTCTAACCGTGATATTCTAGGTGACAAGACGGGGTCCTCGTGCTTGCGATGCCAGCGATCGGGACGACAGTGTATCCCGGCTCCGACGAAGACGGAAGAGGTCACTTTCCGACACGGGCAAAATCCGTCGCTACGTCCAAAGGGCCCTCCCCGTTACGGAGAAAGCGACCTCGCGTTTCCTCCCGATCAGATATGGGTTGGGATGCCTGCGCAGGGTTGGTACCTCTGCAAGAACGAAGGTTTGAGACTTGCACTGATGACGGCTCCGTAGTCTCCTTCGAGGACGAGACAGATCGTACAGCGGCCGACTATCATGTTCTCCCCGTGAATCCTCCACCAGCACCTCGGAAAGACGCAGTCAAGCGTCGATCTCTAGCTTCTGTGGCAACTCCCACATCGTCGCATGCCCTCCAGCCTGTACTGTCCCCGAGTGACACCACTCCCACCACAGCCTTTCCGCCACAGCGCCTGGACCCAGTCAATCTACCTTTCGCATTTGATGAGCTCCGCGATCGACAGAAAGTCGCAAGTTTCAATGAGGCGTTCCTCCTTCGGCACTTCCGAAAAACGCTCGGCCCATGGGTGCTTTACCCCATTCTTCGATCACGATACGGTTGGATTAAGGCTAATCGTCGCTTTCTAGTTGGATGTTTGCGATCATGAGAGACATTTCTCTTTGGATGTGGTGGAACGGGCACCTACGAATCCCCTTCTACTCTACGCATGTTTGGCTATAGCAGCCCGTCATCTCTCCCATACAAATCATAATATTCCCCCGAATACCGCAGATGGATATCATGAGCGGTGTATCGGGATACTCTTGCCTGTTCTGGAAAACAAAGAGATTGAGATCAGTATTGATATCCTTCTTGCCTCTACCGTGATATTGCGCTTCTTCGAGCAAATTTCCTGTGCGTTCCCGTTGGCAAAGCCCTCTAAACCGATTAAAGCCTTCTAATACTTTGAGCAGCTCACAGCCCATCGAACGACCTTCAGCGTCATCTACTAGCCGGCTCAGTCTATATAAGTTCTCAGGTCGGATGTGCTACATCAGGCGGACTCGCAGAAGCTTCATTTTGGGTTTTCGTGATGCAAGATATCCAGTTTGCCTTGGCATATCAGAAACCACTGCGGTTGACACTGAGTCCATTCGGGGAGAGACTGTACCTCTTATGGCAGCACGACTCATCTCAGAAAGATCGAGATTGGGCGCATAGAGCCATTTGGCTTCTTGCAGAGACGATCAATCACTGCTATGGGGTGCATGCATCGCTGGAAATGGAAGTGCTGGGTCGAAGTACCCTAAAACGAAGGATCCATGCTTGGGACTCGGAAAAGCCGGATATTTTTCGACCACTGCATTACTCCGCTGCAGACCCAAGAATTGGCAGGCCTTTTCCCGTGGTCTGGTTTACAAGGTCACTCCATGGTATGTACCCTTGGGAGTATCAGTGATCGGTCGTTGACGTTCCATTTAGCGATCGCAGTACAACATATCTGTATGGCGAAAGCTTTGATCCTGCAACAGGAACTCAGGACCCTTTATTCGACGCCTAGTCCACAAGATATTCAGATGACCGAGGTACGCTGCCACATACTGCAACTTTCAAGGGAAAGTCTAATTGGTGCTGTTCAGGGAAACATGACGCGGAGTCTGAGCATTTTGTTCGGAATTGCACTGTCTGTTGATGACGAGATATCTCTGCGCGTCATGGCATGCCACGCACTGTGCGCCTGTAAGTAATAATTTCTGCCCTGGCTGTGGCCCACCTGCTCGATACGGAAACCCACTAACTGATCGATTGATCCACCAGGCGGCTCCTGGATTCGTGACCCTCTAGCGCAGACATGCTTGCTGGATCTTCTTCGGAGGACCGAAGCTGAGAATGGCTGGCCATGGTCATACATGGTCCGGAAGCTAACCCAAGAGTGGCGCTTGACCGTCAGGTAAAAGCTGTTGATCAGCTGACTCAGATCATTTTGTGCTGTTTCTCAACCGCGTCGTGATGATCATTCACTTTTTGGCAACCGACAGTGCTTGAACACCACCCATTCTCCAGAGGTCTACCACACTTGACCGCTGTTTCTTGCTTTGTCCGATGCTCGCTACGAATCATGATCAGCAAGTGGGGAAAGGTCCAGCCAGTGCCGGAGTACGCCGGCTTGCAGACGCTGGCAGTCTGGCACGCCGACCCGCAAGACAGCTGTTTCCTCGCTAATGCAGCCTCGGCCGAATGGAGTCGGCTCCTTTCGCACTTTATCACAATAACGTGTGGGACCGGGGAGGAGGCTGTTGGGATTCTACCTCGCTTATTCGCCGTGGCGTGCTGAGTGAGTGGGTCTTAGGATTATACCCACTGACTTGTGATAAGCGTCTTGGATGGGTACTGCACGCGAACGGTTTGTTAATTTACCAGCATGGAAGTTTGATCCTCGATTCTGGAGCACGACACGAGGAACATATATCCGAGCAGACCATCGGACAAACAAAAGTATTAGCTTAGTTTTATGACTTTTTCCTATGTATATAAATATACCCAGGACTGTACTCCAATAGTATAGATACACACGATCAAAAAAAATAAATAAATAAATAAATAAAAAAATAGAAGATTAACAAGAAGAGTAGGGATATCATCAACATATATATAAACAAATCCACCTCACCCATAATCAGATCATCTACAGAGCCACATCCAAAATCACACATCAATAAAACCCCATCCCCATCCCCATCCCCCCATCCGCCTGAAACGGCAAATTCAGAATCTCATCACCCAACATATTCCCCAACATGAACAAATTCTCGGGATCAAACCCCATCTGCACCCCCAACTCGGGAACAAACAACCCTTGTATCGGATTTCCTCCTCCTGCCCCTCCCCCACTAGCACTAGCACTACCAGTAGCAGCACCAGCACCAGCACCAGAACCAGCACCAGCACCAGGAGTACTAACCACCATCCCATTCCCATTACTCCCATTACTCGGATCAGTCCCGAATCCTTGGACATCTTGGTATGAGGGGCTGAAGGTAGGGTAGAATTGGCGGGGTGGAGGGGGGTATTGTTGGACCCAGGTTGATGAGGGTGGTTGTGGTTCGGTAGTTGAGTCGGTGGTGTGGGTGTGAGTGTGAGAATGAGAGTGGGAATGGGAATGAGGGGGGATGGGGAGGTCAGATGATGATGAGGGGGATTGTTGGGTGAGGAGGTCGGGGTATGTACTTGTGGTGGCGGTGGTGGTGTTGGGTGTGTAGATTGGTCTATTACTGGATGTTGGTTGGGTTTGGGTTGGGGATGGGTTGTTGGTTGTGGTTGGGGTGGTGGTAGAGCGGGATTGAGGATCGCCCATGGCGACTTCGCTGAGGAGGTGGAGGGGGGTTTGGCCTTGGGTTTGACTCTGGTTTTGTTTGTCTTGTTGGGGGGGTTGCTGGGTATGGGTTAGTGAGTGTTGAGTGTTGGTGTAGGGATGGATATGTAGGATAGGTACCTGAAGTCGCTCTTCATCAGAGCACTTGTACAGCGATAATGCTTCTTTGAGGACAGGACCCTGGTCTTTGCGTTTCATGAACCAGTTCCGGAGGAGACTCAGGACAACGCTGAATTTAGCTGGGGTGCGACCGCCCGGGGTTTCGCCGGCTTTGGTGTAATGACGGATGACCTTGTCCAGGTAGTATTCTGTCTTGAGGCTGCTGAGGTCGATGACTTGGGCCATGCGGGTGTCTGGGCTGGAGACGATGGAGTAGATCTTGATGAGGGCGACGATGGCGAAGGAGGTTCGGGCCAGAGCGACTGTCGGGGTTAGGACGAGGTCCTTGGTTTCGATGGAACAGAGGGTGTCGATGGCGTCGTGGATGGAGGTCAGGCAGGTGCTGAGGGCGTTGATGTGAGCTGGGCTGGTGGGGCTGGCAAGATCGTCGTTGGCGGTTTTGGGATCGTCTCGGTGGAATTCTACGTGCATGGCGTTCTCGTGGAGGAAGAGGTTGATGATGCAGTCGGCTTGTTTCAGGATGGCTGGGGGTGTGGTTAGTAGGTAGGTAGGTAGCTGGGGAATTGGGATTGGGGGGTTTGACGTACGGGAAAAGTGCTCTGGTGGAGTTTCTCGGCGCCATTGGTCCAGTTGTCTTTCGAGAACGCGGAGCGTGTAGAGGAACTTTGGGTCTGAGAAGGATGATACGGTAGGGGCGTCGTCGCTGGTGAACTGGACGGCGATATCTTCGAGGATATGGGCTAGCTTTGCCCATTGGATCATGCCTTTGTCGGATGGTAAGGCCTCTGGAGACTTTTCGAGTATTTCCACGCATTCATCCATATATGGCATCCATCGGACTAGATTCACGCGTCTCAAAGAGACGGCACACCTGTATGGCTGTTAGCGGTCAATTTGGCATGATGAGTAGGGGATACGAACTGCACGGCGACGAAATAACAAGCAAGCCAGGTTCGTCTCGCCTCGGCTGAATCCAGGTCTACGACGATAGATGACTTCTTCGAGATAAGCTCCTTGACTAGGGCGAACGGCTTGGACTTGGGGATCGCCTTTCGATTGAGACCCAGATCCATTGCGAGTGAGACAGCAATGTTTGACAACTGATAGAATTTGATCTCTTCAAAGTTGTCTGGGGGCGAGTACCAGTTGCAGCAGACTAGGATCGCCTGGACTAGATCCAGTGACTTTTCACCTTTCACGATAACTCGTTCGGCAACCACTTTGTAGAATTCATCCAGCAGCGATAGCTGTAGGTGTGGTTGAATAGTACCGATCGCGGCTGCAACTATAGCGTGAAACAGCACCGGCTTCTTCTGCCGCACCTCATCCATTGTTGTGCCTGGTGGGAACACCACCATAGGTATGAGGGTGGCCATTCGATCGACGTATTTGGTAAATGCCTCCTGAGCCAGTGTCTCACTCACGACGCCTCTGTCAATCAGATCACCCCCGCCCTCGCTGGCCAAATCTTTAGGTTGTGCCTCCAAGCCGTATCCCATGGCCCGCCATTGTTTGAGAGCCTTATTGTACAATGACTGGTCGTCGCTAGGGCTCGAAGTGCGAGAAGACACTGGAGCAGGCTCTTTGATCTCCCCACTGTGCCGCCGCTTGCTCCCCGCCATGCTGGAAGGTGACCTCAAGGGTATCGATCCATTAGTAGAGGCATGCGCCGTGGATGAAAGCCAGCGCCTTCCCGGATGCTCCTCGCGCGGCGGCTCAAGAGCGGCGGGCGGCGGAAGAGGGTGCGGTTCGTGGCCCTGGGAGGCCTGCAAGCTCGCCGTCAAGGCATCAATCTTCCTCTCGAGCTCCGCCACACGACTGTCGGTCTTCTTCTGGCGCTTGCGCGTGGGAACGGTCACGATACAGTTCCGGCCGGCCTTGGCGCATCGTTTACACGTGCCATTGGGATGGCTGAGATCGGGCTCGCATCGGACTTTAAGTTGACGGCATGCTTCGCAGGCGCGCGGACGTCGCAATTCGGCATACGGATCGTTCGGATCGACGGGATCGAGTTGAGAGGACGTGCTGGGCACCGAGCCAGGTTCAGGCCCGCTTCGGTATATAGATGGCGTCGACTGGGAGTGCGCGGCGCTGCCGTAGTAGCCGGGCCCACTTGCAGACGAGACGGCGGATCGCAGGTGGTCAGCGGGAGAGTAAGGGGACGGTGGTTCGGGGTAATCGCTGCGGCGTGCAAGAGTGGAGGGACCGGCGGCATTGGGGTCGGGATGTCTGGAAGAGACCGGGGGAGGGATATATGGACGACCGGCTGCGGTGCCGTCGGCAGGAGAGCTGTCACTGCCAGCACGCAGACGCGGATCGATCTCCATCGGTTTGCGGGGACTGGATTTAAGGCACGTCAGCCTGGGTTGCACGACGGGTGGATGATGGTCGCCATGGCCAACGGATCAATATCACGACCGGCAAGGATTTCCGATCGCTTGGCCGCGCGCGCGCGTTAATCCTAGAAGGGATAGTAAGGAGACCGATATGAACATCAAGCTTACATTTTTAATTTGAGAGAGGAGAAGATGAGGGGAGGTGGAAAGGCACGACGCCAGACTCGCTTGGGAGGCTGCAGTTGGGCGAAGGTCGGAGAACCGGACGGTCGGTGACCGACAGCCGACCGTGGAGGCCTCAGGCGGGTGCGTGTTCAAGCCTTAAAAAGGAGTTCCTCCAGGAGATGCTGGATGAAGATGCATTAGATATCGGGAACCACGTTCGAAGAAGATGGTGCTTCACTGCCGGGTTTGATGCGACAGCTTGTGCGAGGAGAAGGAGATGACAAGAAGATGAAAACAGAAAAGAGAGAAAACGCGGAGACGCGAAAGACGAGCGAAGGAGCCTCAAGTGGAGGGGCGGCTTTCTGTCGCCTGCGATTTCTTGTTTCTACGTCTCTCTCCTAATCTGCTGCCAGACCATGGGATATTTGTATACCAATAATACTATAAATTATCATCCATTTCAATTAATAGCGCCCTGGGAGATTAAGTTCCTTCTTTGACGCATATCCCATAATTATCTAGGCTCGAAATGATGGGTGGATGACTCAACACTCTCAGGCTGCCATTCCTATCTATCGCTGCTTACGTGTGCACCAACTGCCATCCCATCCCCCTTTTCGATCCATAAGTTAGTTACTCTTATCGGTCACTTCTCTGATCAATGAGTATGTAAAAGGTGTAGCATTCGTAAATGTCCAATGTCCGGGGGAAACAGCAGTCGCTCTAACTAAATGGCCAAGAACTCACGCGCCGAACTAATTGCATCAAACATGAGGGGGAGATCAAGAACACCAACCAGAGAGAAACTCATCACTCTCGTCAACCAAACACAAGAACCCCAAGCTGCTTGACAGCTGTAAAAGAAACAACGAGACAACAGACAACAAGGCCAGGACGCCGGCTCGGCGAAATAGTGCTGGAAAGAACATTTGCCTCACCAGGGGAAAGAAAAACAAAGCCACCATCGGACCGACAAGAAGGCGGAAATCCAGCCGCAACCAAGCTTGCACAGTACAAAAGAGGCCCGCTATAAAGTCACAAAACACCAACATGAAGACATCAGGCTCGTTCAGGAGACTTTATGCACCGGGCACTCCTTCTTCCGCTCAAACCATTCAACAATGCATCGCTTGTGGAATTTGCACAGACACTCCAGCCGCACCAGCGACTGCCCAACCTCGTATTCTTCCATGCAGATGGTACATTCCTGTAACCCTCCGTCCTGTCCCACACAGTCCTTCTCCGTCGCCTTGAATACAACCAGACGAACGGGAACGGGTGAGGACGCCGCTGGGCTACCGCTCTGCGGGGACATGCGACCTTGTCGGCCATGGCTCTCAATACAGTCGCGAATATGTGCCTCTCGACTAGTCTCGTCCCCGTTGTTGCCCAAAGGTGGAAGCTCTTGGTCACAGATCGGACAGAGATCGCGCTCTTCGACGTGAGGCCGCCGCCAC
Source organism: Aspergillus neoniger CBS 115656 (assembly GCF_003184625.1). Taxonomy (NCBI): domain Eukaryota; kingdom Fungi; phylum Ascomycota; class Eurotiomycetes; order Eurotiales; family Aspergillaceae; genus Aspergillus; species Aspergillus neoniger. The sequence goes on along the minus strand of NW_020291162.1, from coordinate 37,953 downwards.
GGCGCTACCCCGAGAGACGAGGGTCGGGCTGTCGACGACACGGGCAATGAACTGGCACTCCCCGCACCCGGATACGGCAGCGGTCGAGAGGAGGCACTGGAACCCATTGAGATGGGATGGAAGCGGCAACTAGACAATGATCCGTAATCAATGGGCCTGGGCCGTTCCTGCAGCCGTGGAGCAAAGGCGCCGCCCAACCCACCAAACGTGGTATAATCGCTTGAGCCTACGGTCCGTCGTCCTGGCCGTGAGGGAAATGTACCTGGCTGCTGCTGTCATCTTGTTAGTGGGGGTAATCATTCCCAGAGGGCATACATTGAGACTCACCAGGCCTCCACTGTGGGGATTTTGAAAAGCGGGCGATGACACGGAATGATAAGATCGATGTCCAGATTGATTGAATGAAGTAGGGTAAGCCCCCTGCCCTATGCCCGAACGTGAATCTGCTCCCCCGCGGCTCCGAACAGTCGCAAACCCACGAGGCGGGTCTGGGTTGGGATCTGGGACGCAGGGGTTACACAGCCGCACCTCCTCCCCGCCCCCCAGGGCCGGGTTGAGGGCAGTTGGGGAGGTGGCGGCGTCATCACCTTCCAAATCAATAACCGGAGCCGCGCGCGGGGGGATCAGAGAGGAGGATGCATAAGAACGATTGGGGTCGCGCACGATGAACTGTCGGGGAATAGTAATCCGGTGGGGGGAACATGACGCACACACGACCCGGCCACATTTACGGCAGTGATGCTTCCTGTACCAAAAGCTGAACGTTGTCCCGCAAATGGGACATTTCGTCACCTCCGCATCAGGCTGCCATTGCGGCCGTGTATACTCCACGTAAGCACCAGTACCCGTCCGTGACCACGATCCTCGACGGTAGTTATCAGTCGAGCTAGATATACCCTGCGGCCGGGACTGCGGTGGGGGTGATGTTAGATCGATGGGATTGGCATAGGACGAAGGAGGAGGATCCTGGGGCGTCTGCGTCTGCGTCTGCGTCTGCGTCTCGAACGAGGAAAACCGGGGAATAGACCTGCTATCCATTGCTGCTGCTCGACTGCTACTGCTCGGCCCGGTTTCCGTCAACGGCTCGGGAACTGCACGCCTCGACCACGCATCCGCCTCCAGACTGACTATCCGTCGCTTACGATCCGACCCGCTGAGAGTGGATCGCCGTCTCTCAGTACGTCTATCTAGTGCAGGACCGGCCTCACTTGTCCGTAAATGCTCCGAGCTCGCATGAGGCCTGAGACCAGAAGAAGGCGGTGGGGCGGCGAAAGCGGCGGCTGCGGCTGCTGCGGTGGTGGTGGTGGTGGTGGTGGTGGTGGATGAAGCAGATCGGGAAGACGCCGGACTCGACAGGGACGACATGAACTGAGGGAAAGGAGCAGGCGTAGAAAAGGTCGATGCTGAAGCTGGATGTCTGCCGGATGCTGCAGAGGAGACTAATCTCCGCCGTTTGGACGACGGACCGTCATTGACTGAGTGGCGCGACGAGGCCAGGATTGGGGGAGGGATAAGGCAGACCCGCGTTTCCGGGTAGCGTGTAGCAGGCGTGAATTATGAAAGGGGAGAAGACTGATTCTGGGGTACGGTCTTCTACCTGAGGAGAGAGAAAAGAAGAAGGCGGAATAATTGGCAAAAAACAAAAAAGCAGATAGACAGTGGGTGCAAAGGTTTTGAAGAAAAGAAGGAAATCAATCGAGAACGTTCGGACTTTTGGGCGTCGAAGGCAAATCTTCGGCCAGGAGGGGGGTCTCGTGACTCGGGCGATGAGAAGGAGAAGCACGCGCCCCGAAGAAACACCAGCACCAGTTCCTCCCTGCTGACAGCAATTTGATCAGGAAAGGGATGACCAACGCGGCTGCAAAAGGGACAAGAGACTGCCAGCCGCAAGAGTGTGTGAGAATGAGGGCGTGATGGTCAGGCGCTTTGCCGCTGGCTGACGTTCAACAAGCCGAGGATTGGCCGGGGGGCAAAATGGCGGTCCGCGAGGTGAGCTTCTTAGTTAATTAGTACTTGCTCTTTTCTTTGTCTCTCTCTCTCTCTCTCTCTCTCTCTCTCTCTCTCTCTCTCGGTGTCTGTGGGTGTGTCTGTGTGCCTCTTTTATCATCAACCCACGAGGCTCGCGCCGATTATTCCGATCAGGGATTGACCAGACTAGCCAATTCCGTCAGGAGAATCTACTATCTGTATTTCTAGCCAGGTCTCGGAGAATCTAGGGACACCGTGCATATGAATTACTGATCTGGTGGATCAGCCAGCTCTGATAGTCAGGCCACCGGGGGATCTCCTCTCTTCAGTCAGAGATAGGCTGATGCTCGGGTGATGCTGCCGTTGATGATTTCACATGTCTCGTATCTCACACTGATCTTAGAACAATGGACTACAATCGCTCTATCCCCCAAGTATGGGTGTAAATATTTCACTAGCATAGTGGTTGCTATTTAGCATTATCAGCACTAATGTAAACGCCTATCCCCCATTCTCCGTTCAACTATAGTTAAATGTATTGCCTAACAGTCCATACACGAAAAGAATCCGCCAACCTATACAAGATGCGACGCTGGGATTGCAGAACACAAAAAGGCCGTACCCATGCCGGAATGGCCGGGTTACAGGGGAAAGGGGTCGAAATCGTGGCTGCCGTAACTGCGGGCCACGATGCAAGAGCAGGGGAGGTTTAGACAGAAGATGTGGATATGAGACAATGGTGGATACAAGAATGAAAAACGAGGAGGGAAAGAAAAGAAATAAAAGACACACGCTGGCCAGCAGAATGCTGCAGGATCCGGTTGCTTATTTAACGGAAATCCAAACCTATATATCACAAACGCCTTTGCACATAATCCTTTTGTTGACGACACAGTGGGGAAAAGAAATTCGTCATCTCCACAGCAATGCCGATGGAAGATAGCTTCGCTTATGCTTTCAGACTGACGAGGCTGCCTTCAGTGTGCCTCATCGTCGTGGTGATGCGCTTCATCCACCAGTTCGGCGGCGCTGCCCGCAAACGATGGTTCATCCGGACTGGCTTCGTGGATATTATCCTGAGTGCGGTACTGTGCGACGTAACCCATACTGGATGGACGCTCAACACGTGTGCTTCCATCGTTGACCCGACGGCTTGAAGTGGTGGATGCGGTTGTGGAAGCAATGGAAAAATTGCGATCTCGGGAGGGCGAGCTGGTAGCAGTGAATGGTAACCGACCAGTGACTGAGGCCGACGGATGGAGTTGCCCGGAATTATGAACAGATGGTTCTCCGTGACCGGATTCCATTGATGGCAGAGCGGCTGTATCCGTCACCACAGAGAGAGGGTTCTGCGTCAACTCCAGCTCTTCCGGAGCCAGAGAACGTATAGAACCCTGGCGTCCGGCACCCGGTCGAGACGGAGACTGAGAGCTATGCTGAGAACCCGCGCGACTTGGAAGCTCAATGTCGCCGCCCGTTTCTACCTTGGGCAGAACAGTCTGCGTCTCCGTAGACCGCTCGTTTCCTTCACCGTCCGAATCGCGGTAATTAGCATTGGCCTCCGAGGCCTCGCGGTTCTGCTCTGTGGCAGCCTGCTCGTCAGGTTCGTCTCGGTAGGGTTCATGTTGGTCATGGAACTCTTCACTTTCGGGGAAGAGACCAGGCGGTGGTGCTCTGCTGCTGCGTACGACCTCGAAGCCTTTTCCTTTCTCCTTGGTTTTTCCACGGAACAGACTACGGAAGAAGCCGGTAGCAGAAGAAACCGGTCCAGTGGGGTCGGCTGGACCAGTCTTCAACTTGCGAGTGCCCGACTGGGATAATGGCGGCCCCCGGACTCGGTAGTAGAAGTCGACTTCACGGACCGCGTAGTCCTTGCGTGACTGCCGGGGATCATCAAGGTCAAGGTCATCTTTTGGTGCCGGAATATACGCGGGAGTAGGCGTGCCCCTTCCAGAGACCGACGGCCCTTCGATAATGTCATCATCGATGTCTCCGTAACTCGAAGATCTGTGTGTGTGCCGCGATGCTCTGCCCTTCTCTCCGGCAGCTCCCATTTCCACGCCCTTCTTGCGAGGCCGCGGTGGCCGATAGTAAGGGTCATGCGGATGCATCGCAAAGACGGGACCGCTCTTCGGGGAGTTACTTCCTGGGGTCTGATACCCGACAGCAAAGCCACCGGGTGTTGAGGGCGTAAAGAAACCGCTACTGTTAGCCCGACTGTGGTTTCCACCGTGCGCGCTGCCTGAATCAAAAATTGCGCTAGCCCGCCCTTCACTTGCACCAGCACGGTTCAAAAGCATGGCTGAGCTTCCGGAAAGACTGCGAGGTCTCGACCCGTCGAACTGGGATGACAGCCTGTCATCGGTGTGCGCTAGCATGGCAGCTTCCGATCCCATGCTTTGACGAGTGGCGACGCTTTGTCTGGGCACACGCCGTGACAGCTGCCGCATACCGAAAACCTTAACCAGGCCACCGCGGGTAACACCTCCTTCGTAACCACCCGCACCGGCGAGTCGTGCAATGACTTCGATAAGGGTTTGCAAAGCGTTCAAAAAGAATCCGAAGACCATGACAAGCGCATGAAGGAACAAGATGATATAGCCAATCCATCCACGAGCGGCCTGTGAGATGCGCAATGAAGGAACAAAAACGACGCTGAGCAAGATCGTCAGGAAGCGAACGATGGAGAAGCATGCATGGTAGAGGTTCATCGACGTTGGCGACGGGAACGGCTTGAAAGCTATCAGTGTCAAAATCGACACCACCTCGCAGATAGCCAGTAGTACGATCTGGGCAATGCCGGAGGGCTGTAGCGCCCCAATTGCAATACCACGAACGAACGTAAGAAATATTGGCACCAAAGCGAAGGCAGCTGCATCGTCACAGAAAGTGTTGTAAAGCGGGCCGTAGAGTAGTACGGTCGAAAGATCGTCGAAAAGGTAGGACTTGGGCCGAGTGTTCGCAATGAGCCGCACTGTCCAAAGAGAGAAGGCTGCCAGGATCACTATGACCACAACTGCGAGTGCGACAGAATATGCCGGGGATTCGCTGGCAATAACCAACTGGAAAAAAGATATTGATAGGACCGGGAGCAGTAGAAAATTGAAGACGACCCGGACAATGTTCCCAACGGTGAAAGGCATGTTTTTAGATCGAAGGTCCTCCTCCGGATTATTGGCGATCTTGCGAGAGATTGAACGCAAGCCAAAAACCACCTGGATTAATAGTGTGACGACGACTAGTATTACCAGTAGCCAAACCATCATTCCCGGCCAAATATCACGCGCTGCAGGCATGCCGACATATTGATCGAGTCTGTCCAATCCGTAAGTAGCGTTGACGGCATACACACCGTCCTTGACGGGGTTTTGCTCGTTTCCGGGATCCAGGAAACTCTGATTGAACATGAGTACGGACCAAGCAACCCGGCTGATCACAGGCTGATAGAAACCAGGGTAGTTCAGGGTTAGAGAGCCGGTCAACACTGCAAACTGGATGTACTGTAGGCAGTCTCCAAATCCCGGCGTTACTAATCGCAGCACATCTTCGTCACGACCATAATTACTAGTCCAGTGGAAGGGGTCCGTAGTACCCCAAGGGCTGTAGATCGCTGCCGTTACCGTGGCGACTCCGACCAGGACAAGAATAACAAAGGGGATATAAGCCAAGGTGCTTTTCAGAGACGACCCAAGATCGGGGGTTATTGCGACGGATATACAACCGAGCTTCGTGGCAGCAGCGTCGCCAGACTTGATCACGAGTCTCGACGACAAGGTCGAAAAGTAGTATGAGGAAAGCATATCGTGCTCAATCGAGAAGGCGCGCAAAGCGGACAAGTCCGACCTATACAGCGAGGATAATGTTAGCCAGTGCGCGTTACCAGTATACAACAGCGCCGAAGTAAACGGGATTCCTCACGAGTTGACATAGAAAACGGGGCCCAGGGGGCAAGACCCCTGGAAGACCGAGTCGCAGAATCTCGACGGTTCATTGTAAGGAGAAAAGCTCAGAACGTCGATTGACGACAGAAGGGTGGAGTATTTGTTGTTGGCAGTATTCAGATCCACGATCTTTCCGACAGTGTCATTCGGGTTCGACCACTGGGGGTCATCCGGCGATGGATAAGTCTCCCCGTTCGCAGTTCCCGAGACGTTGCCATAGACTGATATGTTCAGAGGGTGAAGGGAGTCGTGCTGTTTGAAAACAACGGAGACGTCGAATGGGACGAATTGTAGCTGTTGTGGTTCCGATTGAATCACAGCGGGTTCCAGACAGTTCTCAAAGTCTAGCAACACCGCAGAGGCAGGAGGTATCCAAGATATCAACAACACAACCAGCATCAAGCTAATACCACTGACCCATGATCGATCTCTGCGCCATCGCCATCGTCGCGTCGTTTGCTGATCCTGCACGAACCCGAAACCTTGGATACCCTGTCTTCTGGTCCCGACAGCTGAACCCGCATCATGGTGCCATCTCGCGTCGCAACGTACAGACATTTCGGCCATCGACAGCGAACGGGATGACCTCCTCGGGGAGGTCAGTCCCCCCGTAAATGATTCAATCCACGTTGTCCAAGCAGTATCGGAGAATGCCAATAATCCCAGGACCTCGGGTACCTGATCAGGCTCCAAGTATAACGAATGACGTTTCCCGGTCGAGATTCAGCGAATGAAGGAACGGTAGGTAGGATTAAAAACGGGCGAGGTCGGCGAGGGAAGGGGAAGCTGAAGTTGGGATGAGGGAAATGGCAGGGTGGCTTGTGGATGATGGGCTATTCGAGAACAGGAGTGGATTACTCCTCGATCTCCCCCAGGTTGGTGATGTAGGGGATGCGCACCATCACTTCGGGGGTTGGCGGGGAGGGGAATAGGCCAGGCTCGGAAGGTGAGGCAGTAAACACGGGAAGTCAGCAGCAGCAGTTGGTTAGTGGAGAGAGAGAGAGTAGAACGAGTGGGAAGCCCGATACGATGGGCGGTTTAGACTTTGTGCAAGGAAAAGAAAGCACCACGCCTGTGAATCTGCGACAAGGCAAAAAAGGGAAGCAAGAAGGGAAAAGGGTTAAGGAAAATTAAGATAGTGAAAAAGAAAGAAAAAAAAAAAAGTTGGCATGATTGGTATGCGAGGCCCCCCGGCTCGGGCTGAGCGAAAAGGCCCATCGATCCATCCACCATTAACGGGGGGGTGGGCTTTGCTTTGCTTGCCTGGCTGACTGACTTGACTGATTGACTGCGCCGCCATGTTTGTTCTCTTTGCTCTTGTGGCAGCCGGGGAGCGACGGATTCAGTTTGGGACTGCTAGTTAGTAGTTAGTTCCTAGTGGTGGGTGGCAGTGAGTGAGTCCAGTGGGTGGTGGCTTCTAAACTTGGCAACGCTAATCCTGAGGAACCAAGTCCCAAAGTCAGCCAAAAAGGCAACCCACCCAATTCATCCATTACTTACTAGTTATCCGCACACAGAACCTGATCTACCGGCCGGAGGAGTATGTCTCTTTTATTGTTAGTGAGTATCATCTGACTGCTAGTTGGTTAATCGCTAGTATTGTACAGTTAGTAGTTGGTAGCTACGGAGTATCTACAAGCTGCTAACCCCAAAAGAGGCTCATGCTGAAAGGTTGTCTCACCCCTCAGTCACTAAAATTACTCCAAGTATCATGGTCCACGAATTACTACTTGACAGCTATTATTATGTGTCGTTCATTCATATTTGCTAATACCGCCTATTTTGCGCTTCCTTGTTTCGCAGCCACACCGTGGGCTCGGATGAACCTAGCTTAGCTACTGATTAAGTTAGGTATTGTTTAGGAATGAATGATGAGATGGCATCAGCCCCATGAAGGACCAAATGATTCGGCGATGGAGTATGACGGGCGGACAAAAGGTCGAATCCGGAAACAGAGCTGGGGAGCTGGGTCGGCTTTTTCCTGACTGATGGCCCATGGTCGTGTAACATACCACTCACTCACTTATCGTCAAAGCCAGGGAAGAAGGAAGCCGGAAAAGGCTAGGATCCCTTACTTGTCACTGCCGATTCAATGCCAATACAACCCTCTGATCGCATCCCCTTCCATACTGCACAATGATGAATTCGATCTCCTAGTAGTATCCGACCACAATGGTTGTAATAATTCCTTTGCTGGTTTCGTCTGTCCAAATTATGGGACTTCAGTTCCAATGGGCTCTCACTGAGACTTCAGCTTCTGGACCTTTCTACTATGTGGGCTGCCAATGAGCCAAGACACTGAGAACCCGAGACAGTCGAACAATGTAGCCCTATACAACCGATATACATGATGACAGGTGGGGATCCGGGCGTCGGGATTCAGCCATGTCCCAGATTAGTGCACAATTCGCCACTGGTAGTTGCGCTAGTTAACTAGCTATTCATCTAGATGAGTCAGGAAAAATGACCTTTAGTTCCGCCTGGTTAGTATGTATTACTTCGGACGATAACACGTAGTAGTATAGATAGCCATAAAGTGGAAAGAGTAGCTGCTGCCATCCGGAAAGGAATAGTTTGATTAGCTCGCAAAATAAAGCTAGAGCAAGAACCCAGCAAGCTGCCATTAATACTCGGAATAGTCTGAAGCAGTCCACAGCCAAGTTTTCTCCCAACTCTCAATGATCATCTTCGACGTACGGGTGTCTATGGATCTCAAATCATTGGGTAAGCTATCGACGGTTGATCCCTGTGACCGGTCCTTGCATCTCCCGAAGGCTGTGCCACCGAAGGAATCAATGGCTAGCAAAACAGTGATATCGCTCTGCACTGGTATAGATCTGTTCGTTTATTCCCTTTCTCAAAAGCACGCGTAGTCTTCCCTTTTTTGTAGCTATTAAGGGGCGGGAAGAGGCCAGGAAAAATTAAATGTAGTTGCCTAACCGCGGTAGAACTGTCCCCCTGGGTTTAACAGTTGACACGTTTCGCCAAAGCTTAGCACGAGTATGGTCAGTGGAGAGAGCGTCAGCAAGAATTCTTTTCAAGCCGAACTAGAAGTTAGCAATCCTAGCTAAATCGCTGGGCTGGTATTAAGTTGAAGACATGTGTCGCGCGAAGTACGTGAAGGTGGAGCGGGTCACCAAATTCATGCTTTCTCAGAGGGGAAAATCGCAAAAAAGGGAGCAACTGGTTGGTATGTGGGGGGGGGAGAGTAAACATCCCACTCCAAACTATCTATATTTTCGCCCCCTCCAAAAATCTTTATCTCTGAAAGAATTAAGTGACTTACTCAGTCATGAGAGGTCGTATAGTTACTTGTTAACTACCAGACTATAATCGGGTTAGCAAATTGAGTTGCGATAAGCATGAGCAGCGAGGCTCCGGAATTGTAGAAAAGTTCCTGACCAATCTGAGAGGTGCAACAACTAAAGGATTCATGTACTCCGATGCTTCCCTGTCTATATCCACGAACTGTGTGCTACAGTAGTAGTGTCTAGTAAGGTTGCATTGGAAGATTTTAGCCTGCTACCTTATTTTCTAACAGGACAGTACAAAGCGTCACGTTCTTGGGCTGATGATTGGTCGATAAGGTCGATAGATCTCCCCCATCTCGACTAGTAATGACTAAGTAAGTCATTCCCTGGCAGCCCGTGATGTTGTACGACCGGTCGCCATGCACGGCTAACATACTATATGCATGCGAGGTGTTGGCCGGCATCGATGAAAACGGAAAGCCGAGGCTTGGGCCTCCAGCCCAACACAACTACTTACTACGAAGTACTTACAAGTACGTACTTACTCGATCTGAGTGTCTATATCATCAGGACGTTTAGGCGAACTCCGTAACTACTAGCCTCGTATCAATATATTTCGGTTGTCAACTTGGGAGTGGTAGCAATCAGGGAGGATACGCTGTAGTATAGACAGAAAAGTGACATACTAGGATGATTAAAAGGAACAGGTTCATTTAGCATATAAACTCGAACTGCTAGTTTGATTTGCTATACTGTTTTAGATTATTTTTATATTGTTCGGAGACATACTCGATACATCAATGATACTCCAGAGTGGAGACTTGAGATAGTTGCTAAGTTCAAAGATGAAGCCACTCCGGCAAATGTCATTACCGATTATGTCTGAAATCAGTTCCCTACCGAGTACTACCAATTTTCTCTATAGTATTTTAACTAGTTATATCACTGGTCAATCGCTTAGTCGTACGTAGTATTACTCCGTGGTACCAACTACTATATACTTAGTAGTAGGGGCGGAGTACCAAACAGAAGCGAGCTCTCAGCGCCAAGAAGCCAATGGGGGCGCGGAAAATAGTGCGGTCAAGCTTTCATCGTTGTAGGATGTTGTTCCAAGTAAATAGGTTCATTAGTTAACTAGTGGACGGTGTTGACCCATAATTTGCGACGGCTGGGTAGTTGCCGCCCTGAACATCAGTCGCTACAATGAAGCTCATTCGTTGATGTGCCTGAGCGGCAAAGGATTGCTCAAATAATTGGCTTTGCTTTGATCGACCGAGGGACTCTCGGGGACTGGGGATAGCGCGACGGACCTCCGTAGCGAAGGCGGGAAATGATTGACCGGAAATGAGATCATTAAATTTCCCCCCTTAGGTGAGGGTCCTCAATTTCCAATTCTCTAGGCAGTAGTTTTTATATGATAACTTGTGACTCTGTCAATGGTCTGTGTAGCTTCGAGGGAGGAAGCAGTTGCGATTTTACTGGGATATTCTATGGGATCATCAGTATAACTATGTAAGTATGAAATGCATGCTGGCACGAATTTCATACCAGACAAACAATGATTATACGTGCGGCATTTGAATTTCTTGGCAGTCCTGCATGTCCAGTGAGCTGATCGTATACTTGTTAGGGTCCTATGGGCACCCGCCCCTGTTATCTACATGCAGACAAGAAGTACAATTGCCATCCACGTAGGGTAAATAGGTGGTCAGAAAAGAAAAGCTCCGCCTGTGTAATTGATGAACGACACTATTCGAAACTTCTAGCTGAGAGTTTCAGTTTTGCCACCGACAGCTGCAAGGTTGAGAAAACCAGCTCAGCAGATGTCGGGGAAAATACTGTACATTAAGTACTACTTCTCGATCACCCTTTCTTATGGGCTATCGACTTTAACAGTGCTGTAGTGATGCCCTTTCCTCACCAGCACCAGCACCACCAACCCCCTAGCAGCGGGAGACACCTACCTATCTAACAATCTACTTAATTCTTGTCCGGCTTTTCCCAAAACCCTCCCTCAAGCAGACCAAGCGTGCAAGGTTCGCCGGGGGCTCGTCAGCGGCCCACCGAGCAATCAGCAGCCTCACCAAAAGGGGACTAGGGTCGTTTCAAGCTGAGGGTCGGGGCCAGCCAACGGAACGCACTGGGGGTGTGGGCTCCAATCACACATGCCACACCAGATTGATCGGTTTCTCTGATAACAGGGGGTTGTGTTTCTATTCGCTTTGATTCATCTCCAGTCCACGTCAGTTTCAACCTGCGGTTTGGGTTGTGCTTCCTCGGGCAGTTAATAATAGCAGTGATCGTGGGATGATTTTACCGCCAATGTCTGTCGACGGAGTATCTTCCTAGGTCAATGATGCTAAAAACAGCCCTCGGCTGGGATCGAGCATTCTCTTACCCGGATGGCTTGCAAAGGAAAATAGCCGACCGGAGAGGCGGTGCACAAGAATGTTGCCAGTATTTCCCAAATAATATTGAGAGAACCCAGTTATGGCCCCTGCAGTTTTAACGGATAGATAGCTGTTGACCTGCCATTCCTTTCCTGCTTTTATGCCCCGATTCCTGGTCCCCACGTGATCGACTAGTCAATGGTTCGCTGCTTAGTCTCAAATACAGTACTACTGGCTGGCTGATTTATTTACTTACTCCGTCCTTGGGAGGAATGAGTACTAGTATAGTCTGGTATAGTAGTACGTAGTAGTAACCATTCGCCCCCATCACTGTGGCATTCGTAAGCCCCAAGAGTAAGACAGAGGCAGAGAGAGAGAGAGAGAGAATGGAAGGCAAAAAATAGAAAGAAAAAGAGAAGTCAAGCATCCATTGTCAACGTTTATTTGACAGTCTAGAACAGAAGAACCCATACAACCTCCAAAAAGGGCGGGTACCGACCACGTTGGCCGGGATTCCTGATTGTAGGAGCCCAAGGATTGGTGAGGTGGATTGAAGAATCGCAACCAGTGGAACAAAACCACTGCGGAGATCCTCTCCCTAGCCTGCCTGAGGTACCCGTCCCTCGGTCGGAGAGAGGTTTAATAGCACGGGGTCGTACCATCACTCGTCCACATGTTCCTGATTGTTTGTGATCTTCTTTTTTTCCCTTCTTTCTCTCTCTCTCTCTTCCTTCTCCCCCCTTTCCTTCCCTCTGCTTTGACTGCTCTGTCCGTGGCTGGAGCATTGCTCTCCCCTCCATATCTCGCAACTAGCTGCTGGAACAGCTTTAGTCCCTACCCCGTCTCTCCCTTGCTACAATCAAACCCCCCCCGTCTCTTCTGCGGAGTACAACAACCGGGCGGGCTAAGCTATAGTTCCCTACTATCGCCCATCGCCTTCAGAAGCTGCGAAGCGCCGAGCCCACTCGCGCTGGCGTTTACAGATACACCACTCTACCTTGGAGTTCATTGGTTAGTTTGGCTACTGCCTTATGCCCCTCTATCTAACCCCTGAAGCTTCCAAGCTCAGATACTACTTACTAGCTTCCCCCTTTGTTGCAGCGCCGTTCCTGAATGGTCATTTAATTGATTGGTTTTGGTAGATCGCTCGTCTCCGAGTCCCACCAGACAGCGCTGGTAATCGCACCGGTCCTGCTAGCAGTGTCATACAATCGGCCCCGTTTACTTGGGTAATTGCTCTGCACACACCCACTTCTGGTGTTTGTTATCCGCTAGCTTGTTCTTTCTCACGCCGCGCGTCTCTGTCGCATATTGGGCCTTGTGTGCGAACACTAAGAAGTTCGAGCGAGTCACTTGTCCCACCAACCGCCACTTCCTCCCTTCCTACTTCGGTACCCGAGATTCTATCTTGCCTTGACGACTGCCATTACTTACGCGCGATAAGGTGTATTCGATTACGCTCCGTATTTACACTTACCGAGCTGTCAACAATAGTCCTGCTTTGTCGATCTTCCACCTGCGCACACGCACCTGCGAGATTGGCGGAGAATACGGACGGACAGGCGCCGCATATACTTCATCAACCCATCCTGAATTTCCTGCGATGCTCAATAGCAGGCCGTATCGTATCTCGGAAACATACCTACTTTGAAATCCACCGATATGTCTACATCCACTGAGGATCCCTTTGCCTTCATCGCGAACGAACAGAAGCCCGCGCCGGCCAAGAAGCCGCATTGGAGAGATAAACTGTTCTCAAAGGACAAGCGGGCCAAGGGCTCTACGGATCAGCAGATAGAGGCTTTCCTCGCACCTACTCGCTCGAAATCCGTATCCTACGGAGCGAGTCAGACTACGCCTCCGCGATTGGATGCCACCCAAAAATGGCCGTCTGCCCACGATGTCCTCAATGCGGCTTCGTTGAACCCTGCCCTTCATGATGCTCCCCCGCCCGTGGACTTTACGAAACCACCCTTCAAGAGTCGTCGGAAGGGGTTGACAGTCAAGTTCAGTGCCCACACTCCCGAACTGATTGGAGAAGGGGGTGATGAGACTGACAAGCCGACAATTGAGATCTCCTTATGTCGTAATAACCAGAATAGCCACAGTCCCAGTATGGTGGATGACTTTGGTGACCGCCAGCCAAAGTTTCCTCAACTTCGTTTGGACACTTCGTTTGGTGACTTCAATGCCCCGGCGCCGCAGCAGAGAGATGCGCAGAAGGGGACACGTATAGAGGACTGGAAGCCGCTGTTGCTACAGAACCCTCAGGACGCTGATTTCCTTATGACACTGAACCTGGGAGAAAGAGGCTCCCGCTTATCATTCCGTGCTTCACCCGAGTCCCATTCGTTTGCCCAACGGATACGAGACAAGATGCAAGCTGAGGAGGGACGTGCTTTGCAGCACCGAATGCCAGATCCACCCTCCCCTGCAGATGAAGCAGGGGTGCAAAGTCCGGCGGAGGCTGTTCCTGACAGCCCGAGTTCAACCTATGAGACGCCACCCCTTTCGGAGACAGAGCCCAGCCCGCCCGAGAATCCGTTTCGAGAACCCCAAGTCCCTCCTCACATCGATCGCAGTCCAGTTGATCGCAGCCCTGAAACCCCGGTCCATCCTTCTATACTCTCTCCTGGCGGAAGTGCCCAAAGCCTTTCTCCTCCAAAACGGCAGATCATACCCAAGATGGCGGAACAACCTGACGCCCCCTCTCCTCCAGCCAGCAGGGATAACCGCGATACTTCCCGGAATCCTCAGGCTCCAAAGTTTACATTGCGGTCTGTTGCTAATCAACTGGGTGACACGGCTTTCACTGATCTGAAAGCGTACATGGCGCAGTTTAAAGGCTTGATCCAAGCCTCTGCGGAAGAAGCCAGGCCCATCCAGGACACCTCTCTGTCTGAATGGGTGAGAGCTGAAGTGTGGTGGTTTCTGCGGGGAAAGAAACGTCTCGAGGTTTATGCACGGTCACGCCCCTCCAGCTCTGGCACACGATCACCCCTTCTCGGCTCCACAGAAAGCGCGAAGCAAGCCATCGTGGATCTTGCTAAGGCCTTATGGATCAATGAATATGTCGTCCCACAACATGATGAGGTGACCCGCTATGGCGCAAGGAGTATTGATGCTGTGATTGCAGTAGCCAACACGACCGGGAACGCACAATTGGCCGATCTCCTTACCCTACACCAGGCGATCATGAACCATTCTCGCTCATTAGCCATGTCCATCAAGCGGAACAACATCCTTGTGGCTATTGCATCCCAGGGTGATTCCACCATACCAGTTGACACTAGTGTTTGGATGCGGTATCCATCTTTCGCTCTGGACGTGGCTGCGGTCCTCTCGGGTACCGTAACAAGCTCGCTACTGGCGGACACGGCAGGAAAGGGGCCTTCCTTTGTGCAAACAATGCCACTAAGTGATACCAGTCGCTATTTTAGCTACGGGACCATGTTTGTGAATGTTCTCGTCAGCTCCAATGAAGATGACATGCCGAAACTGTCTATGCCATGCGCATTGTCCATAATACGTGATCGTGCTGACTGGTATGTCTTCGCCGCGATAACCAGCCAGAATGAACTTGTCAATGTTATGATCCAGTCGGACAAGAAAAAGGGCCCTACATGGGACAGCGTGGACTGGCTAGTCCGGTCACATTCGATAAGGGTGAAGCTGTCGCGTGGATTTGTGTTGGAGGTCGCGTTCCAGGAGGATGACTTCAAGAATATCTGGAACATTGTCCAGTACACCCGCAAGACCGAAGCAAGCCTGCAGGCTGAGTCGGGTGAAACAGTAATTTTTGAAAACACTCTCAAGTCATTCCAGTATATGGACCCTGGAACGCCAAAAGCCTTCCCGGCCGATCCCATTGAGCGGTGTCGGCTTCGACTCTTCGAAAAGACCATCACTCTGACTGAGGGCACTGGCAGTAGAATTGTGCATCAAGGGTTTCGTCTTGCGGTACTCACAAGCCCAAAGGTCAAGACCCTTAGCAGTGTGCGTCATACCATTGGGTCCGGCGCACCAGTTGTTTTCGGTCTGCTCCGAGGTGAAGATGGAGCACCAGCCCTTCTACTCAAGGTCAAGGAGGAAGGGAGGACCCGGTCTATGGTGATGACGTTCTATGAATCGGAGGATCGCACAAACATGCATTCCTTGCTTCTGGGTATTCAGCCTAAGGGAAACGAGGTTAAGTCACCTGAGATCCCAATCCGTGCATACACCGTCCAACAGCCTGCCGACCGTAACACTGGGCAGCCAGCAAAGGATCATATTCAATTTCCTGCCGGTACAGTCTCGATCATTGACCGTGAGCACACGCATGTTGAGCATGGGTACGGTCCGACGGTGCTATCCGAGAATCTACGTGCTTTCATCGCAACCGAATGGGGATCTGTCACGGATCGGATCAATCTCGGTATGTTTTCCAGATCATTATGGAGAACTTCGCTAACGATATCCTAGGGCCCGGTGAGCTGAAACTGGGACTTGATGTCAACAATCGGACGGGGCTTAGCCTGTACCGACCTGGGCAGAAGGACTGGACTGTGTCCGTCGCTGAAAATCTAGTACTACCAGAGATGCCAGATAAGATAACAGATTTCTTGAAAATCGCCATGGCTAAACCAATGATCCGACGATTCGACTTTGCATCTGTACAAGGTAATATACACTGCTCTCTACGTCGGCCTGAAAGACTTTACTGATATGCCTCTCAGATCTTCATGTGTTCGAACGAGCTGTGACGGGCTACCAGGTGCTTTTTGACAGGTATGCATAAGTCGGATTTGTTGAAGGAGGCCATACTAATACTGGGAATGTAGTGTGGCTACCTCGTTCGCCATCTCACGACGTCGGATGGTTGTCCCGATCACTAAGAAGTGGGAATCCAGCCTGGCTCGAATCCAAGTGATCAAGCGCGACAGA
Source organism: Aspergillus neoniger CBS 115656 (assembly GCF_003184625.1). Lineage (NCBI taxonomy): Eukaryota > Fungi > Ascomycota > Eurotiomycetes > Eurotiales > Aspergillaceae > Aspergillus > Aspergillus neoniger. The sequence goes on along the minus strand of NW_020291162.1, from coordinate 21,477 downwards.
ATTGTGCAACTGGTAGTCTTCTTCAGTGACTTCCATCATGGAAAGTGCATGAACTTCGTTCTCAAAGGCACCGACACCCTGGAGAGCTTCGGGAAAGCTGGCAAGTTTGGGGTTCGGATTGTGGATGCCAAATTTGCTCTGCCGAAGACTGAAGATGACCCGGCATCGGACTTCGTATCTCTGGACTCTCCGGATTACCCAATGGAGCACGACGACATTTCAATTGCCTTTGACTCTGAAGCAGGTATGCCGAGTGATCCCTTGCTATTGCATATGTCTGGCGTTAATACTGATACCCTATAGATCGGACGAATTTCCATGCGGCTGTGCCCGGATCAGTCCGTGAGCCGTCGAGGATGAGCTCTCTGCGTCGTTAGGCTTAAGCTGAGTCCGACTGTCACTGTTTTGCAGTATCCATTTCCTACTTGTGCACTCATCCATCCATCCATCCATCCATCATCACCTCGCCCACCAGTCGGCCCACGCGTCACGTGCCCGTTATCCGATGCGGAGCAGCCTCTCCCCCTCTTCGGCTCCCCTTCCCCACTCTTCCTGAGTCACGACAGCAAATCTCCGAATGGCGAATGGCCGGCATTCCCGACTGCGTCCGCGCGGCCTAACCTTTCTTCTTCTCATCTTTTCTCATCATCACCATGGCTCCCGCTAATCGAGAAATGGGCGCCTCCACGCGCGCTCTTCATGTCGACGATGCCCTGAATGTCGTCACGGATGTGGCTCCGCCAATTCACGTGGCCACTACTTTCCGCTATTCCGACAACCCCGATGACTTAGTGCCCTGGGCCGACCGCAGTGGGGTAAGTGTCTTACTCCCCGAATGCACTCCGAGCTCAATGTTAACTGTGCTTCCGTGTCTAGGATCAGAAGGACAACACAGCTCACGTCTATTCTCGGTTGACCGCCCCTAATTATACTCGGTTTGAAGCTATCTTGTCTTCACTCCTCAATGGAAAGGCCATTAGCTACTCCTCGGGGTTGTCAGCTTTGCACGCGGCGCTAGTCCTGCTCAAACCCCGCCGGATTGCCATTGGAAACGGTTATCACGGATGCCATGGCGTGATTTCTCTGTTCAGTCGCCTCACTGGACTTCGGAAGCTAGACCTGGATTGTCCTGCCGAGCAATTGGAGGCTGGCGACGTGATTCATCTGGAAACTCCGGTCAATCCCGAGGGTACCGCCTTCAATATCGAAGCGTATGCTCAAAAGGCTCATTCTCGTGGCGCATACCTCATTGTTGATGGCACGTTCGCCCCGCCCTTCCTCCAAGACCCTTTCGAATGGGGTGCCGATTTGGTGATGCACTCGGGGTCCAAGTATTTTGGCGGACACAGTGATGTTCTTTGCGGAGTTCTTGCCACACAGCGTGAGGATTGGGCGAAACAGCTGCTTGAGGACCGGGTCTTCCTGGGCAGTGTGATGGGAAATATGGAGAGCTGGTTAGGCGTTCGCAGCTTGCGGACTCTGGAAGTCCGAGTGCAGCGCCAGAGCCAGAACGCAACCAGTCTTGTATCCTGGCTGAACGATGCACTGCGTGCGCCCAGCCCCGCTCCGGATAGCGACGAATCTGTGGTTCAGCGTGCCCTTGAGCAGGTGTTCCACGCCAGCTTGCAGAAAGAGGACGAGTCTTGGCTGTTGAAGCAGATGCCCAATGGGTTCGGACCGGTCTTCTCGATCACCATGAAGACGGAGGATTTTGCCCGGAAGCTCCCGAGCAAGCTGGCATTCTTCCAGCATGCCACCAGTCTTGGAGGAGTGGAAACGTTGATCGAATGGCGGACAATGTCGGACGCGACTGTGGATCGCCGGTTGCTGCGCATCAGTGTCGGGTTGGAGAACTGGGAGGATCTCCGGCAGGATCTGGTGACCGCGTTCAAGGAATTAGTCGAGGGTAAATAATGACTGAATTGAACGATCTCATAGATATGACTTAGCACTTCAGATGATGTTAACATCAGTAATCTCTTGATGTCCGCATAATACTACTGCTTAGTTGGGACGACATTCTACTCCATACCTACCAACTGGACAATCCCACCGGCGCGGCACCACCACTCTTATCATCCACATCCTTATCAGCAGACCCCGCACGCCCGCCTTTGTTTTCTCCCTTGTATCTTTCTCCCCTCCTCACTCCCACCCTCAATAAAACCAACCAACCAACAAACAATTTTTCCCAACTCCCTAATATTCTAAATTACCCAAAACATGTCCTCGAAAGAGAATACAACATTCCAAATCCACTACTTCGCCTCCGCATCCACCTACACAGGCAAACAAACCGAACGACTCCCCGCCCCCTTACCGCTGCCGAGACTCTTCGATACCCTTGAGTCCATGTACCCGGGGATCAAAGAGAAGGTGTTGAGTAGTTGTGGGGTGAGTTTGGGGGATGAGTATGTGGATGTTGAGACTGATGGGGAGGTGGTTATTAAGCCTGGGGATGAGGTTGCGGTGATTCCGCCGGTTAGTTCGGGGTGATCTAGTTTTTATATGGTATGTGTGTGTGTGTGTGTGTGTGTGTGTGTGTGTCAGAGTTATGGAGGGAGGTAGGGTGATGGGGGTTTGGGTTATATTGGAATTGGGGTTGGTTGGCTAATTATTATTTGTATAGGTATAGGTACATGCGCTGGCTGGTAGGGGGTGGGAAGTCTGGAGTATTAGGGTGGGTTTGCTTGGATGTATATGATTGAAGTGGGAAAGAGACATAGGAAAGAGATCAATGAAGGGACAGAATGTAAGGGGATAGATTAGGGGATGGGGTTGGTTGTCACTACCGTCAGCATCAACATCAATATTAGCATTATCAGCGCCATCGTCATCACCGTCTTCAGCATCAACATCAACATATCACGCATCCTCTAACCATCCAACTTCTCCACACCCGCCGCCTTCTTCTGTCTCCAAAGAACGAGTCCGCAAACGCCTGAGAAGAAGTACATGATACTGCGCACATACATCCTCATTAGCATGACCCAACCCTCTCCGTAAACCACACCCAGGGGAGGTTACTCACCACATAGCAATACACAGCCCCCAAATCGACTTCGCCTCCAAACACACCGACTTACTCGCTCCAATCCAAGCCGTGTAGTTCACCGTCCCGCCACTCAGATCCTCCAAATAGCTGCTCAGATGCGTGGCAAACGTATACGCCGATGATCCGCTCGACCCGTCGCTGCTGAGCTTGTTGCATTGCAGATAGGAGAGTGGCTTGCCGATGATCACTGATACCACGATCACGGCGATGAGGAGGAGGGTGTCGAGGATGGCGGAGATTAGGAAGTGTAGGATGTTGTCGAGGAAGAGGATCGTTGTGATGAAGCTGTATATCACTGCGATGCTGGTCTGGTTTCCATTCAAGGGTGGTTAGAGGGGTGGATGTTGGGTAGGTAGAAGGGAGAGGGAAGGACGTACTACTGTGATTGTCCCGATGAAGATGGCTGGGGGCGTGGCGCCGTTGGAGACAATCTCGGCAATGAAGTTCGCTGTTAGTCCGATTATGGCAATGAGTGAGCAGAGCTGGATGATACGCGCGCAGATGAAGGTCGCGCCGAGGAGTCCGTGGGGGGCCATTTTCTTTTCTTTCTTCTTGATGGCAGTTGTATCTGCTAGGGCGGATAGATGTGTGTATTATAGAATGGATAGCTCGATGACGCACTTCACGAGTGAGATGGATTGTAAGAGAAGAGAAAGTGTTTGCTAGTAGCCAAATGGCCGTGATTAATACGTATGCAAACACAACAATTGAGATCAAACAATGATACAAAGGAGTGAAGTAGCACAACAATCCCGAATCAAAGGAATGTATAAGACAATGGCAAAGAATACTGAGAGAGACCGTGAGTCTTCGCTGTTTGACTTGAGTGTAGACAAAGCAAATCCACGACAAGAACCAACCTCTTTAAATATCCCTCCCTCCAAGCACCTATTCAGACCTTAAAGCTAGGCGAGAATACACGGCACAGAACCTCAAGTTCCAGGCCCAGACAAATTTAGCTACACTCGTGCCGTGTTCTAGATCCGACCGATGAGGATCCATCGGATCTTGGTTGCTGAGCTCTCATTGCGTGATGAAGCGCCGACGGGACGGTAGAGTCTGCTCAGACCTGTTTAAGGAGCGCTTTGTTTGGAGAAGGTGAAGCGAGCGCTTACTTCATACATAGCTAGCTATCAAGAGGATGAGCTCAGGTAAGTGCGCGGTAAAGAGCTAGGGCTGCACCGGGATGGGTCTACTCCACACCGGCGCTTGGAGATGCCATAGCGGGAACGTTCCTGGCCAACGACCCACGAGAGCTTAATTGAACCTGAGACGACTGGCGTGTGGATGATTGGCGCGGAGGGTATTATTGGGGTTTGATTACAGTGGGGAGAGGGACTTGCTCAGCCTCATTCCATCTATTACTATTACTATTAGAGGGTCAGTACGCCGTACTTGGAGGGAGTGGGATGGGAGGCGCCTGCAATGCAGATCGCGCTGTCGCTGTCCAGCTTCTCGGGAGTGTCGTCTGTGGCGTTTTCTATATTAAGGATATGCGGGTAGATTGATTGGGATCGTTTCGTGGAGAAGCGCATTGATTCAGGGTATGTCCCGTACCTGCAGTGAAGGATTGTAGGCGGGATGTTGGGGTTTTGGGTATTGGTTGAGAGTGAGCGCCAATATTCCTCGAGATGGTCTTGTAGTGGGATCTGCTGCTACTTTCCCGTTTCTGGGGAGGTGCTCAAGCTGCTAATGTTGTCGGCGTCTGGATATGCCTTGTAGGTTGTTTTGTTATGCGTAGGTCTTTTGGTAGGTCTGCGTGTAGGTAGACACGTTCGTGTATAGAGCTGGTAGCTTGGAGTAGTATGCCCTTGTTGATAAAGTTGCTGACATGAGTGCCTTATTAGATGAGTTATTGATGCTGCTTGAGCTTGATATCTTGTAGAGTTCGTCCAAGTAGAGCTCGAGCATGACGTAGTCCCAAAATTGTCATGTTGCAAGCTCCTTGGAAAGCTGGACTGAACCTGCGCCATCCCTGCATTAGCTGATTCGATAGTCATAGTCAGGCCACTATTGACTGCGCCTCTCGCCTTGTTTATGCTACTGGTCACTGCGAGCATCGGAAAGATACGAGCCAATCATACCGAGGGCACAACTCACTGCTTTGATGACGTGCCAATGTTGATAGTGGATCTTCATATTGTCTCGCGCCAACTGTTTGGTTGGGGAGAGGCTATGATCAAGGATAATGTTGTATCGATGGCCAATGCTTTGATATGCGCAAGTTGCTTGCCGTCGAACAGACAAGTTGTTGAGCTTTTTGCAGAGCTAGCGTGTCCAAAGACTAATGCAGAAAGACCGCAAACCAGGCAGGATCGACACTCGATGCAATGGTAGTCTCAAAGATGACAAGTCCTAATTAGCTAGCAGGACAGCTCTCGGCCGTCCACGCAATAGCTGCTTCATCTTGGTAGTGCTCCAAGAGTCCCGAATCCCTTTGGGGGCTTGCAGGGATTCGTATCTATTATCTCACCCAATTTTGCCAAGATCAGTAGATCGCAGCATGCAAACAGCACGAAAGCTTGTAATTAGATAGTATCTGCTCCCTGAAGATGTTGTCATTGGTACACAAGGGTCTCTATACTATCCTTTGATGAGATGAGGATATCGAATTGCGATCAAATTCACACCGGTGAGCGTTCTCGACCAGAACACAATAGTGTCTAGGCGTAGACTTGCTTCATGCGGTTCCATTATTTTCTCAGAGTCCGACTTCTCTCACTGCTTTATGTTGTGTTTTCTGGCACGGAGCATGTTTCTGTAGTTGCGGGTGGAGCCATGATAGCTTGCATCATCCTGGTACGGCGGGATACTAGCTAATGAAGTCTTGAAGCTCATAGGGTGAAATAAGCTGGGTATACTGGCGATTTCAATGACGTCGAGCTGGATTTCATCGTCCAGCCGAAAGCCCATCCATATACGAGTAGTATGAGCGTAGTAAATATATTGTGCTCATCAAGTGCTTCAAGAAGATCTGCCAACCATATCTGGCTAGAAACACCTGACTTTCAGGCCAGTGGACTGGAAATACACACTCTATAATAGTATCTAACATCATGCAAACAGTCAGTACTCAATCGCTCACGCAGCAGATTTGTAGCACTTCGTACCGTCTCAGTTGTTGGGTGACGTTCCAAACATCATCTGGTAAACTAATGTGCTGATTTCACGCACACTGTAGTTGAATCTTGCCTTCCTTGTAACATAAACTGAGATGGATGTCTTTTGACCCCTCCACAAGGACAATAAGAGATCGCACAGCTAAGCCAACAATTGCATAGTTCGGGGAAAACTCGGAATTCGTAGTGCCAGTTACATATACTCACCGCCCCAGCGGTAAGTGGAAACTGCCGGCAGTATGTAGATTTTACAGCCGCGGAGATTCGCCGCAGCTGCTTCCACGCCTCTTGCTCCATCAATGAATTGAGCTCCAGGTTGTGGGCATGTATGATGGGTGGTCCAGAATGCCTTTGTTACTCCCAAAGACGAGAGTATTGCAGAGGGCGGCTTGTGTGAATCAAACGCTCACGCCGAGACTCTGCGGAGCTGCCTCGCGCGCGCCACCTCTCCTTCGCCGGAGCAATCTCTCAGACTACTCGCAAATTGTATCACGAAGGTGCTTCAGCGCAGGTTCAAAGGTATGAAAGCTTTTCTAAACTGTCGAGTTTTGCGGCTTACCATTATACTCCTTAGTATCTCGATCAAGACCTACTAAATTCGTCAACTGAGGTGCTTAACCTCCGTCTCAAGCTCGAGTTTGACGAGCACAAGGACATTCGGACCTATCTGCGAAAATGGCAACAGTCCCATTCTAACGACCTGGACCCTGTCCGTGGTCCAGGGACTTCGAACTCCCTGGACGCATCTGCACCCTGGGTGGGAAACATGCTCAACGACAACCGTGAGGCTCGCGATGCCGGAAGCGATGCTCTACGAGCGGCAGATGATTCTTTAGAATTCACAAATTCGGCCGACGAAGGAGAGGGCTTAAATCAATACTTGGAGCCGGGTGATCTGGTGGCAATGACTGCGTAAGTGCAACTGACTTGTCTGTTGTGCAATATTATGGCCGCTAATTTCTTGCGGAACAGCGTCGACGGTATCCTGACATTTGCCATCTATATCCGCTCCATCCATAAACAGCAACAATTCTATACGGACAGAGGAAAATGGCGGATCGCTTTTGCCAAGGATCTTGACTATGTCGTCAAGGGGTTTGTGCCTCCAGAAATGGTTGCGCCCCTGCTCCCGCACGTCCCTGGCGCTGCCGCTCAGATGAAGACAGAGTTCCAATCCGTGACCGAAGGCGGAGTCCCGAGAAATGTTGGTGCGGATCTTCTCAAGAAAATGTACACCTTCGACCAAGACGCGCAGGAGCTGTACCGCGCAAATGCAGCCCGGCTAGACAGCATCCATGACATTGTGGCCGATGAGGAAAATTACTGTGAATATACGTTGGAGGAGCTGACCTGCAAGGCGCTTGATATTGAAAAAGATCAGCTGAACGATGTGCTCTTGTTCCTCGTCCATCGCGTCGCTCACGCCAATGCTTTCTTCATCGAGTATGATCGGAGTTCGCTTTTTGCCAACCATTACCTAGTTAAACCGAGACGGATTGCTAGAGTCCTGGACACGGTCACCACGTGGGCCCACGAGCACCAAGATCACCTTTACCAGAATGTAAATGGTAAGGGGCTTCCCAACTTGAAGGACCATCCTCTCCAGAAATTCGTCCAGAAGGCCCAGCGTCTCATCAAGCGTAGCCGAACCGCGCGCGCGCCCACTACCATGGCTTGCGTCGGTCCAAGTGCTCATCGATTCACTCCGGACCAGGATGGCAAACATATGGTCTATCGTGAAATGGTTACAGAAAAGTTCAGTGACACCGATCGTATGATCATTGAATACTTACAGCTATGGTGTCTTCCGCCGCGCAGAATGACGTCTGGGACCATGCGCTCGGCTGGTTCGCATATAATGCGTAGTACAGGCATGTATGGCGCTGTGGAACTGAACCCCATGACGGCAACTCTTTTCCTACAAGAATTGGGTGTTTTCTACCCGTGGGAGAATATCCGCTTGTTCGACCAAGGTCTGGCTCTTCCCGGCCACGGCATTTCTCCCAGCTCGGATGTGGCGTGGGAGGAAGTCCAACAAGAGTGCGAGAAGCTCAACTCACAGGAGCTTCCTGATAAGATGAAAGATGTGCGTACTGACTGGGGCGACCTACCGGTTTATTGTGTGGATGATGCCACTGCTCAGGAGATTGATGACGGTGTTTCTCTCGAGCGCATTCCGGGATCGGACGATACATTCTGGGTCCGTGTACATGTGGCCAACCCTACTGCATTCCTTGATTCTGAAGGCAAGGTTATGCAGTACGCCGCTTCCCGCCTCCAGACGATGTATGCCCCAGAGCGTACATATCCTATGATTCCGAGCTCCCTCACGCAGAAGCACTTCAGTTTGGCCCCAGGCCGTCCAACTCTCACCTTCAGCGCGAAGATGAATCTGCAGGGCGAAGTTCTTGATACCGACATCACGAATGGAGTGGCCAGGAACGTCATCTATATAACACACAGCAAGCTACGCAGTCTTTTCGAACCTAGTTCTGAAAAGGAATTAGAGCCTTTGAGAGTAGGGGGAGAAGTGCCGAAGCGGAATTTGCGTGAGGAGTTACAGGAGGAAATAGATGAGAAGGATGAGTCCAATTTCCGTACGCTTCGACAGTTGATGCTGGCGTTCCGGGAACACCGACGCAAAAACGGCGCCATGGAATGGCCTTCATCTCCCGACATCTCTCTTTCAATGACTGCAGGGACGGAGCCTTTAAATCCTTCAAATATGATGGTGACGGAAGGGCGTTACGTTCTTGGCGATCCCGTCATTGAACTGGCCCAACAACAAGTTGATCCTCACGAAGTTCCTGATATGACGAAGCGCAACCTTATCTCGACTTTAATGAACCTGGCCTGTTGGGTGTCCGGAAAATGGCTGGCCGAACGCAACATCCCTTCTGTCTACGATGGAACGTACTATCATCCGGAATATCCTAAAGTAACCAATGAGAATCTGTCCGAATACGGAGGGCAAGCTTGGCTGCAGTTGGCAGCTCCGAAGGGTATCTCTTCATCCAGTCCCCTCCATCATACGCCTCTTGGACTTGACACCTATGTCAAAGCAACCAGTCCCCTGCGGCGGTACACAGACGTCCTTGCTCATTATCAAATCGAGGCCGCGCTTCGCTTCGAACACGAGCATGGCCGCCGCCTGGACGCCCAGACGGATGAGCCTGCTCTGCCTTTCTCTCGTGAATATGTTGATGAATATATTTCTCGGTCCCGGTGGAAGCGCAACCGCATCCGGGAATGTGACCTAGCCTCCAAGCAATTCTGGGCATGCATGCTTCTGTTCCGCGCCTTCTACTTCTCCGAGTGCCCACTACCTGAAACATTCGAGTGCTTGATCCAACGGCCATACAGCAGCACCTCCATGGCTGGTACGCCATACGGAAACGGATACGCTGCTGTTATCACGTCCCTGGGAGTTCGCTGCCAGGTCTTGATACCTGAAGAAATGTCAGATGCACCTGACCTGGACATCCTCAGTATCGTGGACGCTAAGATTACTGCCGTTGATATGGCACGATCGCTTGTGGTCATGGAAGCAACGCGGGTCGTTAAGCCGTTTGAACGGGTGGGCGAATGGAAGTGATGCATTTGTACAGTGAAAATCGAGTTTTGGCCATCGGTGTTGTTGTTGGAGTTCCGGTAATAGCATCGTTTTGAACGCTCTCATCTCTGGTTAATATACGAAGCGTCTGGTGTTTATATTATATGTACCATAGCTTGCAAATAGATCTTATTGTCGATATCCCAAATAGGCAAGAGCAACTAGCTCATGTGACAACCCTCCTCGTCACGCCTCACTGATTCCTACTACTCGAACCTTGAGTGTCCAAACTCCTTTTTCCGGACGCTGTACTACCATTTCCCGCATGAATTCCATATCCTCAGGGCGCGTCTCGCATAGCTCTAGGTCAAAGCGACGCACAATGGCCGCCAGCGTCATGTACAATTCTGCATAGGCCAGGCTGATTGATAATGAGCTTATGTTATTGCTAGTGAGGGATTTGTACTCACTTCATGCCAATACAAATTCTACTGCCCCGTGTGAAAGGAACTAGGTATTTGGTAAGGTTGTCCCCCGGTTCAGCAGCTTGGATCCATCGCTCGGGGTGGAAGCTTTCAGGATCTGGGAAAATCGCGGGATTACGGTGGATGAAATAGCTGATTGTGCTGACCGGAGTCTGCATATAAAAGTGTCAGTTCATTATCCTCCTGTTCGAACAGTTATGCTTACGCCAGGCGGGATCTCGTATCCCTTATAATATAGTGTCTCTGTTGGTGCCACTCGCGCTGGTCTCAAAGCTGCTGCCCCAAGCCGGAGAGCTTCATTGATGACGGCCGTCTACCCGTCACAACAAGTTAGTGCTTGGTGTCAATGCTCGCATATATATTGGTCTCGATTGCGTACCAGGTATGGCAGCCGCTCCAGCTGTGCCCAATTGGCTTCACTAGTTGGCTTAGGCATGACTTGCTGCAGTTCTTGCCGGAGCTTGATATAAAGGTCTTTGTTTCGCAGAAGATGATATGTCGCAAGCGTCAATGTCGCTGCCGTGCTTTCTGTACCCCCGAGGAGGACAATAAAGCTCTCATCGCGCAGGCGAGCTACAGAACGCTCGCCCGCAGGTACAGAAGGATCGCTCAGAGCATGATATATTGACCTTCGTTTTGCGCCTTCATGCGCTAAAGCCTCATCTGATTGACGGGAAATCTGCTCCTGCATGTCATACACATTTGACAATGCAGGACGAACAAGGCGCATGAGCCGTATTGGCAAAGCTTTCGTTAGGGTTGGAATAATTGGGAAGAATCGGAACAAATGGCAGGCACTAGTGCCCTTGGCCAAGATGTCCCACACAATGTTTCTTTTCACCAGGTCCTTTTCTCTCAGATACCCATTGTCTTTGCCATAAAGATAGTGTGTGATGATGTCTCCCGTAAGTGCAGTGAAGGCTGTACTTAACGCGAACACCGCTTGCTCGGCATGTACCCGTTCCAGGTGCCATGCTAGAAGGGACACCTTTTCTTGAACGACACCTGAGAGCTCAAGTACAGCCTTCTTCGAGAAGAACGGGTTCAGCGGGGCTCTACGAGCACGGTGAAGATCATGATCGACGGTTGCCAGAGCCGCATATGATGATGCATATGATGATACCATGCGCGGATCCTTCTCTCGTTTCCGGCCACACCCAGCATAGATCTCGTCATACATAGATGGGTCAGCAATATGGACTTCTCGCGGGTTTATTCGCACGACTGAGCCTTCAATTATTGTCAGTATGGTGCATTAATAGTGGTCCGGTAGAATACCGTATGCTCTATGCATCTTCTCGATTTCCCAAATGAATTTTCCACCACGAATAACATCGTGGTAGAATTCATGCAGGTGAGTGGCAGCTGCTAGTTTGGGCCCTGGGATTTTGCTAAGGGGGTGAAAATAGATACGGTAGATTGTTCTCGCAGAGACACAAAAGACAACCAAGAGTGGTAGAAGGGTGTACATCATGAGTAACCGTCAGTTTATCGTAATTTTTTCATCAAAAACCGCGTCTTATCAGTGTAGTTTGGAGTGATGCCAGCTACCCATATATAGTAACAGTCCCTGCTCAGAATGCATGCGCATATTGCGAATCCCCTTGACGAGCAACACTAAGAGGCTCTCATCTTCAGACCATGGAGTCGGGGCGAAATTCCGTCCAATGCATTGACTCGTTGGAGTTCGGCGCATTCAGCCAGACCTGACTCATGTTTACGATAGGCGGTTGTCCAGAAGGTACCTATCGTGTGGCTTTCTGCTTCCATTGAAAGTCTGCGGCTAAACTAGCTACGTTATATCCCGGTTAGACACAAGTCTCGAATGAGGATCTGGATACACCGAATTAGCGCCAGAGTCACCATAGTCGGAATAGTGTCACTAGGAATAGCAAATAGTCGTCGACGATCCCAATCTCGAGTAACCCACTTGTCGAGAATACGTTGCTATGTTCGGGTGCTACTGAGCAGAAGGTGGCTGAGCGAACAGACATCTGGCTTGCAGCTGTGCTAGGGCCTAGGTGAGTACTCGTAAGCTGATCATGATTGTGATTAAGGCTTTGATAGTCTGACCGACACAATGGCTTTGTTGTAAGAGGGGCGTGCTATATTAATACCTTTCATCCAGGACTATAAGCTTTCAGCCTAGTTGTGTACCAGTGTTATTGGATCTGGACCGGCAATATTATATCCAGCGTGTCATCCCGTCTTCCCGCCGATCTCAACAGTTTACGGTTAAGCAGCTAACTGACCATATGAATGCGGGAACTGTGTTATAAACCGCTCCAATATCAGATTTACAATTACTCTAGGGTTTCGGCCTGCGTCCGACTGATTGTAGCGGACATCCGCTGTAGCCGCCACCGCATATTCTCCGAATACTGTCCAGGACATCCGACGCAGGTTTGCTTCAGGACTGCATGATTTACGAGTAGGACCAATTCTAGTGACATAAGCCACATGCACGGGGCTATGTTATGATGCACATACGTATGCCATATTCTCCGATATCCAAATAGGCCTGTTGAGTCATTAGTAAGAAGCGAGGCCTTGCAGTATTCCATATGGTGGACAGTACTTTCTAATCAAATGCGTACTAAGTTACAGAATTCTTCTCTCAACGGCCCAAGTCAATCATATCATGGGTCATCATAACAGACAATCACTAAAAAGAGAAGATTGTCTCATGCAGGACAACTGCAGCAATCACGCCAACAGGCGGCCCATTCCGCCACCGTTGATATAATCGGGATTTCCGAGTGGCTATGGACTAACTAGGGTTAGGAGACAGTAAGTAGCGGTGGGAATTCAAACAACTGGTGATGAAGATGTTTGCCATGAGTTCAGAAGATTAGCAGAAACCTCGCAGGAACTTACCCTACTTGGTTGGTACTCGGACCAAGATGCCATGCTAGGCTAAGATGTTGCCAGTACGGCTCTATAGTATGCTCACCGATCTTTCCACATGGACTTCACTTATCGGGAGGCCTCTAAGTTACAGGGATTACTTCGAACAATCAGCATGAAGATGGATGATTGGCTTCAAATTCCCTCATGTTTTTGCAACTGCTACATCTATGTCAATTGTCGAGTAATATCTGGAGTATCCCTTAGTAAACAATAGTAATCAGATCAAAGACTAACTTGACATCAAACAATACGCACATTATGTAGACTGGACTCAGCATGCATCCCTGCTGCTATACGCGGGCGTCTACGTATACACTCTCAACGAGCAGAGAAATGGCCTCAGCCATACATACTAATCCAACCCAGCCATTCATACAATCTCATCCATCTACATTCACCCTATCATACACACAGTCCTCCTCCCTATGTACTCCATACTATCTATCCCATACATACATACCACATCTAAACCCCAAAAACCTCCTTAACCAGCGTCTTCTTATTAACTAGATCCCACACATAGTCAGTCAGTAAAATCATCCCAAACGTAAGCCCTCCAAACACCACCAACCCAAACCAAAGAAAGAGAGAAAGTAAACGGAATAAACTCACCCTTCCCCATCGCATTCCTCGGAATCACCCCCTCCAGGACCTTCATCTCCTGCGGCATCTTATACCCCGCCAAGCGATCCTTCAACGCCCTGCGCATATCCAACGCACCCCAGGGCTTATCCCCATTCTTCCCACCCCCGCTAGTTCTATACTCGGGTCTGAGGACCACGATCGCGGCGACCTTTTGGCCCCATTGTTCCGAGGGGAGGCCTACGACGGCGGCTTCGGCGATTTGGGGACTCCACCAACAATTAGTATTTCGTGAATGGTGGTGGTTAATGTTGTAGATGGAAGGGGGCACTCACAGCGAAAGCAACTCCCTCTCGACTTCCAACGCACTAACCTTCTCTCCGCCCGTCTTGATGATATCTACGCTTCGACGACCCTGGATGAAGTACATTGGGCCTTGGGCCCATTCGCCGCTTGAGCCGTGGCCGGCGGTGGGGACGGGTCTGCGGACGGCGACGTCGCCGGTTTTGAACCACGGTCTTTTGTCGGGGTCTGATTCGTCAGGGACGAAGGATTCTTGCGTGGCTTTTTCGTTGGCCCAGTATTCTTTGAAGATGGTGGGGCCGCGGAGCTGGATCTCGCCTTCGCGTTCACGGCCTGTGGTGGTGTCGAGCTCTTCGCCCGGGTTGATGACTTCGTTTGTTTCGGTGTCGACGAGACGGGCTTCTACTGAGGGTAGGGGCCAGCCGACGCTGCCGTCGACGCGGTCGGTGAAGTCGAGCCCGCAGCTGATGGCCATGCCGACTTCGGTCATGCCGTAGCGTTCGAGGAGGACGTTGCCGTTGCTGAGGTCCGACCAGGCCTTTTTTGTTGGGGTGGGGAGGGCGGCCGAGCCGGAGATGTTGAGGCGGAGGTTCTCTGGGGAGATGGCCTGTCGGGCGGCTTCTTGGGTGGGTGTGGGGAGGTTGGGGAAGGATGTTAGCAGGCGGTTGTAGATTGTGGGCACGGCTGTGAGGAAGGTGATTTTGCTGCGTGTGGGTGGGGAGGTTTGGGGGAGGAATGGAGCGGCGAGGCGCGTCCACACGGCGTCGGTGTTGAAGGGGAACATGAATTCGATGGAGGAGCCGGCTAGGATGGGCGTCACGATGGCGTTGACGGTGCCGTGGATGTGGTGTAGGGGGAGGAGGTGGAGGAGGCGGTCTTGCGGGGTGTAGTTCCATGCTTGGAGGAGCGAGGCCGCTTGGGCTGTTAGGGCGGATTGGGGGATGAGGACGCCTTTCTGGGGTTGGTTAGTTGTTGTCTGTATGTGATGGTTTGGGATAGGTGCAGGTGTGGAGGGTCATACGGGTCTGTTGGTGGTGCCGGATGTGTAGAGCATCATTCCACCGCGCGATTCCACTCCGATATCCTCCAATGACACTGAACCCGTGTTGTTTGCGCCCACTTTGATCTTCTCCTTGACATCCAAGACAGGCTCCCGATCCAGACCCGCCTTGACGAGTTCTTGGGCCTTCGCTGCGTACTTCTCCGTTGCAAGCAGCACCTTGGCCTGGGAGTTATCCATGATATACTTCAATTCGCCCACGGGGAAGGCGGGGGACAGCGGAAGGGCAATGGCATCGCTGGCGAGGATGGAGAGCAGCGTCACTAGTACAGTTTGTCAGCGAGTATCCCATTAACACCATACATGAGATGGTCACAGTACCTACGTAGTCGTAGCTATTCTCAGCCAGAAACGCGACCCTCTCGCCGGACAAGCCATCTTTTCCACCCCCAGCAGAGTGGAGCAGCCGGTTTTTAGCTTGCAGTACGTCGGCAACCAGATTCCCGTATGTGAACGATCGAGCAGACGCGCTGTGAACCACCGCCAGGTTTGATTGATCCTGGTTCTGGAGGGCGCGGAAGAGAGGTAGATTCGGCAGGGAGGAGATCGATCGACGGACGATAGGTGTCACTAAAGACCGGGAACGACTCGTAGGAGCACCACACCTCCACGCTAGAAGGGTGTGGAGCGAATGTTGACGAGACGGAGAAGCAATCGAGCCCCGGGAGAGGAGCGGCATCAAGGTGCGTCCGGACATGACTGAAGAGATGCGTGGGAACCGTATGACATGACCCAGCAGCCGTCAGGATATCTCGAGGTTATAATTGCCTCGTTGCGCAGGTAAACCACGTCAATCAATGGATTGATCGATACCCAAGGCAAAAGATTAAGGCGGATTGCGCGACGGAACTGATGTCATTTAGGGAGGAAGCGCATCGGAGCTTTGCGGTCTCGGCAACGGCACTTGCTTTACTCCGGCTATCGGTGGTTGGAGATGCATCTGAAGCAGCATGTTAAGGTTAGGAAGGACGGTGATAGCTTTGCATGGAACCAGTCAGATTGGCCGATGCTTATTCTTTCCGGAAGAAAGAATAACACGCCTGCCAGGGTGATGATCGAGTACTGAAAGGCATCTAATGTGACGAAGCAACGGACAACCCCCGACCTCCGCACCATTCCCAAAGCAGTAACCCGCCCACTCCGTGGCCAATTGCGGTCTCCCGATTCTCATCGCTCAGCATCAAGAATCCCCCCTCCGTATCTCTCAATAACTTACTACTCAGCATCATATCTCTCCTCCCCGCCTTATCTTCCACCGGGACTACCGCTTCCCCCTCAATGCTCCCCCGCGCCTCCCTCTCCGGCTTCCTCCCCCGCCGCGTCTTCTCCCTTACTGCTACCAGAATGGCTTCTACCTCCGCAACCCCCGTTGAAGATCTCATCCGGGAGAAGGTATGCCCAATACCCGCCTACATACACTACTATCAGATTATACATTCTCATACTAAGTAACAATGTTTAAAGCTTACAACCGCTTTCACCCCCTCAACCCTCGTCATCCGCAATGATTCGCATCTGCACGCACATCATAACGCCATGCGCGGGTCGACTTCGAAAGAGACCCATTTCCAGTTCGTCAATTCGCTCTTCTTCTCGTGATACTTGTTGGTCTGACTTATATTTGTCTAGTGTGACGATCACATCTCCCTCGTTCCAGTCGAAGCCCCAGCCTGCGCGCCATCGTATGGTCTATGGTTTGTTGAAGGAGGAGATGAGTCGCGAGGGTGGCATCCATGCGCTGCAGCTGCGGACGAAGACGCCGGAGGAGGAGCAAAGGGAGGAGGAGAGGAAGGCGGCGAAGGCTTGATACTCTATACAGCATGTACTAGAGACAGGAAGGGTTGATGTTTCTTCATTTGACTTGATCTGCGATACCCATGAATAAATGCATTATACGGTCGATCGAGTGCGTTCTGCATACAGTTCGTACATACATCAAGGGATATTATTATTAAGGTAGTCGGATTATTACATGTTCTAGCGCCAAAGGTAGGGGCAACGAAGAGACTCTAATATATACACTGCGATAGCATCAAGCGCATCCTAGCCAACGTGCAGCGACAGTAATTCATCAGGCCGCATACGCCCCAAGACGCAGAAACTATACACGACCGATCAGTGGATACAGACAAACAGCGACGAGCGATCAAGCAGACATAGGAGACGATTCAGCAGGTGGGTGCTTTTCAACCAAGACAAGACAAAACGACAAAGTGGTATAACAACGGAAGAATCACAGCAAGCGAACGATCCTCGACTGGCTCGGCTTACCGTAAGCGTAGACAAGAAGTAGAGCATCGGACGAGAACACAAACGATAAGAGGTCGTTACAGCCTTGCGTAAACTTGAACGGAAAGCGAACAGAAGCAGGACAAGGTTAATACCTCGGAGGGTATCTGGAGATGAAGGGCATTGGCATGGCGAAGCATTTATATCAGCGCAAGGTCGAGTCATCAGATCAAGCCAAGTATAGCATATTGCATATGCCATAGAAATCACGGGCTCTATTTCGAGGACTTGTTGGCTTCCGTGACACCGACGGCAACACCGACGACAATGGCGATGATGAGAACTGGAGATAGTGTTAGCCTGGCCTATGAATGGGTATCGCATCGGGACACTTACTGACGACCAGCAGAGCATACCACTTCCACTTTCTCGCCCGACGAGCGCTGGCAATAGCTTCCGTGATCTGGTTGTTCGCGTTCGAAACGTTCTGCGCAACATTGTCTGCATCCTGGTTGATCTGCTCCACAGCAGGCTCCTGCTGGTGGACCAGCTCCGCCACTTCCTGGTACAAGCGACCAAGCTCCATCATATCCTGCTCGATCTTGCGAATGGCGGCCGATCGCTCCAAAGCGGCCTGCCTGGCGTCGTTGGCCTGTCTAGTCCGGCTACCCGTAACCTAATCGGAATATTAGCATGAACTTGCTGAAACTTCTCCAAAGAACATACCTGGAAGCTCTGCTCCTGGCCCAACAAGACATTGTCCACACCCTGCTCGATCTCCTCGGGGGAAGCTTCGGGGTTGGCGATCTCATAACGTCTGCGAACCTGCTCCCTCAGGCGCTTCTGGAAGTCGGACTGGCATCTCTGGTACTGTTCGATCTCGCGACGGAGGTTCCGGCTAGTGACGTCGATCTGGGTCTGCACACGGCTGTCTCCGGAACCGGGGGTCTGCTTGACCTTCTTCAGAAGATCGCGGAGGTAACGGAATCCGTTGTTCACTTCATCCTCGATGTAGTCCAGAGTCTGGCGAGCGACCTGGTCCTCCTTTCCGGTACTCGAGTCGAGCAAAGCGTTCTGAGCGGCGGCAAGCTGGCCCTCGCGCTTGGCGCGGAGATCGGCAATACCGTCGTTGATCTCTCGGCACTTGTTCAGCAGCGTCGTCGCGTCGGCCGGCTGGTTGTAAGAGCCCATTTCTGATGTGCGATCGCAGGTTAGGCCATGGTCGGGTCAGACAGACAGGCTGAAGGTGGTGCGCTTACCATAGCTACCGTTGCCCTGCTCCATGGCATTGGCGTCGCTGTAGGGGTTGGCATCTTGCTGGCCGTAGGGGTTGTACTGGCCGTAGCCACCTTGGTTTCCACCGTACTTGAATCGACGAGTTAGCAGACTGTTTGACGATGCGCAAGTGGTGGGTAATAAGGGGTGGGGTAACGGCAAGGGTCAGGATGATGACGTTCTGGGTGTCGACATACACTCATGGTGAATAAATTATTGTAGTTCTGAAAGACTTTCAAATCGAATTGTCCGTACAGCCGTCAATTCAGACACAGAGGTCGTGATGCAGCGTGGGTCACTGGTCGCAGCGAGTAATTCCGACAGGTGGACGTAGCTTCGGGGTTGTACGGGAAACGAGAACGGCGATGAATTGCGACTACCGTAGAAAGGGAGGATTAAGAGTTTCGTGGGTAAATAGAGTCGGGGACTGCAAATAAGGTGAAACGGTAAAAGGTGGAGGAGGGGATAAGAAGGGAACGAAGAGGTAACAGGCAGGCAGGCAGGCAGGCAGGCAGAAAAAAAAAAGCAGCAGTTGAGGGAATGAGGTGAGAAAGAAAGAATGGGGGAAGGACGAAAGAGTGACGGGTGAGACAAGGCGGCTGAGCCACTGGCGGCTGCAAATCCAAAGGGAAGCCCTCGACGGTTGACTGGCTCTGGCCCGCAGATGGCAAATATGTCACTCAACTCAACAACTCTTCTTGAACTTCCAGAAGAAGGGGAGGAGAAAATAAGGAACGACTGGGGGTGGGAAGGAAATCAAGAAAGAAAGAGGAAAATGAAGCTGTTTTTCTTTCTCTTCTCGCTCTGGTCAATCAGGGGTGAAACCTAGCACTGATGGCTTTTTCTCAATATTATTAGTAGGGGGCGTCTAGCTCGAGCACAGACCGGCCGGCGATCCTCGAGTCCCCTTTTTCCCACGATGATGATAATCAAAACATTCCACCGTCTATGCCCTCTGAAACAGCTCGGTCGGGTCCAAAAAGTGGAATTGCGATGCTGGGCTGAAGGCTCGAAATGATACCATGAGTGATCGAGGTAGATAAAGTGCTGCTGATCGTCGGGGTGCACTTGATGCTATACCCAGTACTTTCTTCATCAGACAGGTCTCTACTCTCTACACCGGAAAGCAAGAATTGCCCTGACAGAATCACACCCTTACTTGCGACAATCTTTGCTTTTTATTGCCAAGTTTGATTGTGAAGCTAAGATTCAAGAAAGAAGATCCCAAGACAGAACAGAGGGACTAATCGCAACTATCTACCCTGTGTCTTAGAAAGCTATCCACTTTGTGCTGCTCATCCAACACTCGCAACTGTGTGCGAACTCGATTTTGTCCCCAAATACGACCGACCATTGACCCTTGAACACCCAGCACGAGCTACTTTATTATGTTCCTGAAGCCGTGGAGCGGCAACCTGCACGTCACTGATATGTACCTACTCCATTGGATGTGATCTGGAAACCATGATCTGGGCCCTGGCAGGGTTGAGCTTCAACGGTCTCCCCACCTGCCACCCAGCTTTTCCAATTCCATGACTATGCGCCCAATCAACCCCATACACTGGCAACCGCTGGCGACGAAATAACCAGCGATCAAACTCGCAATGAATCAGATGTAACAAAGCTTTTGACTACAATATGTTAGCTCAATTTCCCCTGACGCCGTTTCCCCACTCTACAATTTCAGCAACGGCAGAACCATGCCGTCAAGTTTCATCTCATTTACTCTCATGCCATCATGCATATTAATCCTAAGATTGCCAGACAATGGCAATTTCACACAATACCGTTGCTGAGCACTGCAACACAATAACACCAACGGCGTAAGCAGCTGAGCTCATCTCAGCTCAGCGCAGCACAATGGAATTCCCACAGCAGCTCCACAGCCGCGATCTAGCTTGTTTGGCCAGCGTGTGCCTGTCTAACCCACAAGCGAGCGTAATTTTAGCAACACCGAACTCCATTCGCGGTGCAGGTGCATGCATCCATTCTTCGAATCATGCTTCTAGGAAGGAAATGTCGGTGTCTAAATGGCAATGTGCCCACCGCCACATAACTATCAGAGTAGTTTAGCTTAAGCTGAGCCTCAAGTTGGTGGACAAGACACTGCCCCATTCAATT
This sequence comes from Aspergillus neoniger CBS 115656, assembly GCF_003184625.1. Classification (NCBI taxonomy): domain Eukaryota; kingdom Fungi; phylum Ascomycota; class Eurotiomycetes; order Eurotiales; family Aspergillaceae; genus Aspergillus; species Aspergillus neoniger. Next base: position 785 of record NW_020291162.1, on the reverse strand, counting down.
CAATCCCTCGGTCGGGGCTAGTCAATAAACCTCAGGCAGCCGTTTTTCCACTCAGTCAAGAGGTCACATGCTCCCAGGCAGTGAACTCACGTTACCCCATATATCCCTAGCATATTGATTGTCGCGTGGTCAGAAGGCTTATCGCTTTGAAGAAATCACTAGGTGGGTTCATGCGATGAACCTTAAATTTAATATGTCACAGCAAGGGATATATTCATATAGCTTTTGGTACCTACATGAAAGTACCTTAAGCAAGCAGACATATACTGACATTAAAACAAGGGTCTAGATGACATAAAGTCGAATGTCTCTCCCTGCTAACTCTACAAAGTCAATCCTGTTTTGAATGAAGCCAACTGAACCCTTCATCACCAATCAACGACCCTAAAATAGCCAGTACTGCGACAACCACCAGACCTACAACACTACTCAAAACGAAGAACAAATTACACAACATACAGACAATTTCTATAAAGCCATCATTGAACACTATACGGAGTACAAAGTAATCGATTAACATCACACCCACAAGCGCAATCATTACCACAACCACAACCACAACCATCCAGCCCGAGCCACAGACCCAGCAAACCAAACCCAAGCCAACTAACGGTCTAGAATCCTTCACATCCTCCCCCATCCACAGAACCCAGTATCCCGAATCCATGGAACTGCAGTAAGGGTCCATAGCTACTTCACCTAGTCTACCTACCAGCACACAGAACAATTTGCAGTTTGTACTCGCCAGCCGGCCAGACATCCGAAAATCAAACCCCACCCCCCCC